>NC_090067.1:5052284-5142484 GCF_038355195.1 Osmerus mordax
TACTAAAATGACGACCCTCAACTATGACTGCTACAACAAACCAAAATACAATAATAACTGTAATTACTATTATTTTTAATATTATAGGATTTCCAGATAGAACAAAATAGCATGATTCATCCCCGGAGTTTTCTGAATATATCGCTTTGGGATGGAATTAGAAAGATGGACACAAAGAGAGTGACACAGAGAGAGAAATAGAGAGACACACAGAGAGAGAGAGAGAGAGAGAGAGAGAGAGAGAGAGAGAGAGAGAGATGGAGAGAGGGAGGGCTGTAACCTTCACCATGTTCTTTCTGGACGGCTAGTCAGCAAGGGAAATGGGCGAGGAGCAAGATTTAGGTTTGGACCCAAGCAAGGACACAGGCTGATTTGTGGACAGTCCATCCTCACTGCTAGTCTGTCTGACAGTGCATTTGTCTCTCCTCCCTCTATCCTCAATTTCCTCGACTTCTGCTCCCTCACCACGCATCTCTCAACCCTTCTTGCCCGCTCCTTTCTGTCTCCCAATCCTCTCCTCACTCTCCGTTCCCAGTCTTCCTCCACCCCTCCCCCGCTCCTCCCAGCCTCTCTCTGCCTCTCCCCCCGCTCCTCCCAGCCTCTCTCTGCCTCTCCCCCGCTCCTCCCAGCCTCTCTTTGCCTCTCCCCCGCTCCTCCCAGCCTCTCTCTGCCTCTCCCCCGCTCCTCCCAGCCTCTCTCTGCCTCTCCCCCGCTCCTCCCAGCCTCTCTCTGCCTCTCCCCCGCTCCTCCCAGCCTCTCTCTGCCTCTCCCCCGGTCCTCCCAGCCTCCCTCTGCCTCTCCCCCGCTCCTCCCAGCCTCTCTCTGCCTCTCCCCCGCTCCTCCCAGCCTCTCTCTGCCTCTCCCCCGCTCCTCCCAGCCTCCCTCTGCCTCTCCCCCGCTCCTCCCAGCCTCTCTCTGCCTCTCCCCCCGCTCCTCCCAGCCTCCCTCTGCCTCTCCCCAGGCCGACAGAGACTCCCAGCCTTCCCATCCTCCTGGGCCTCCATTCCTCTCCCGAACAAGGAAGATCCCCGCCTTTGATAGGCCCAGCTCAGAGCCCCGAGTCTGGGAGAGGAAATTGCACAGCTCCTGCTCGGCTCTGGATGACGGATCCTCACATCCAAAGCGCTCTCATTCAGATAACTGATTTTTATTTCAAAGAACCCTTGGCTCAGATCATTGTCTTCATTCCATCCAGCTCTGTCTGCGCAGCAATCACAGCATCAGCCAAGCAACTAACGAGTCTGTGTGTGTGTGTGTGTGTGTGTGTACAATATTTGTGGGAACATCTGTCTGGGTGTGTGCATGTGTATGTATTTGTACGTGTGTTTGTCAGCTAATTTGCATGAGACCACCTGTAATACAGCTTTAAGAACATTCGAATTGCTCCCACTGTGCTATCAGTCATTCTCAGAGAAAGCCTTTTGTATGGTCTTTTGCCCTTGTCTGACCTCTTCGACGTGTGTGTGTGTGTGTGTGTTTGTGTGTACAGTATGTGTGTGTGTGTTGTGTGTGTGTGTGAGCTCATAAGAGGAGGAGGTAGCCAGATCTGGATGAGTGACAGCAGTGAGCATCTGTCACAAGAACTCACCAGCAGACACCTCATACATTATTCACTAAACAGAGGGATAGGGTGTGTGTGTGTGTGGGGGGGGGGGGGGGGGAAGGGGGTGGGTGGGTGGGTGTGTGGGTGGTGGTGTGTGTGTGGGTGTGTTTGTGTGTCTAGCAACAAGCGGATAAAGATACTCAATCTTCTTCACTGCATGCAATAGCATAGTTATTTCTACCCGCGAAAAACACACATACTGGGATAATGCATGTATTTGCATACATGGACCGTCACTGTAGGTCATTTGTATTCTCAAACCTACAACATGGATCAAAGTGGATTACAGACGAGGTGTTTGAGCAGGTTCTGGTGTGTTCTGGAACATTTCCCTGCGACACCAAGCTCAGCACTTCTTTGACATGGGACGGGAGGGAAGTTGAGCTGCATTGTCACACTGACCCCAGGTCCTTTCTGTCACTAAATGTGTCCTCTCTTCATACCCCCCAAACCCCCAAACCCCCCCAACCCCCCCAACCCCCCGTCCTCTCTGAAAGTCAGTCCGTTGCTTCCTCTCTCCTTTCCTTTGCATGGAGGAGCCACCCTCCTTATCTCTTCGCTCTCTTTGCCCCCCCCCCCCCCACACCTATCAGAGGTTAGGAGGAGGAAGCGGAGGAAGGAGGGAGAGGGAGGAGGTCGAGGTGACTTTGAGATGACAGTGTTTCCCCTGCGCCTCCCCCCTCCGCACCCCCCACCCCCCACCCCCCTGCCCTCCTGCCCTTCAGATGTCACCAAAGCCAGCCTTCCTTTCCTGTCTGCAGACCCCATGCCCACCCTTATACTGGTGTCGAGGGGAATGAGAGAGAGAGAGAGAGCAGGATGGAGGAGGGAGACGGAGATAGGAAGGGAGGGAGGAGAGGAGAGCGGGACAGAGGAGACCATCTCTCACATTCCTCTCACTCACTCTTACTTATCTCTGTTTGTCTGCTTTACAACCAGCCCCACATGAAGACATGTCTGAGATATACAACATCCATCACAAGTGTTTGCCAGTGTCTGACATCGGCTCCACTGTTGTGTATGGCACCCTACTGCACCAGGATATCACCAACAACACATCTGTAAATCTTTCCTCCTCCCCGACCTCATGGAAACCGTGATTGAACATGATCAAATAAGGATGACTGAGTAGTAAGAGCTGTGATTGATTAGCGACAGAAGTCATTGATTTCAAACTAATTGACACAGTTCAGCTTATATTTACTTGCTTCAAACGGAATTTACCTATATTGATTGTCTAGTAATATTTTACAGATTGGATTTGAAAAGGGTGCCCGTGTTGGCTATAATGACTTGAATCGCATTTGCAGTTTCTGCTGAAACTGATAGATCGTTTCGTATTCCATTATGTAATCAATCCTCCACCGGTGTAACTCTGCGTTCTCATTGTTCTCCTGTCAGATCAATCGTGTAGGAGGAAAAAGAAGAACTATACATTAGGAAATGTAGAGGAAAGAAATGAGAGGGATTTCTGCGGGAAGGGGGGGGTGGGGTGGGGGAGGGGGAGGAGTTCCTACTGGTGGGGCCAACTAAGCTGCTGTCATTTGGTGTGAGCTTAAGCTGTTAATTGAAACGGAGACACATCTGCTGCCTTTTACAGTCAAATGGAAATTACCGTCCCTGGATTCTACATTCGCACCCTGGACTCGCTTTTTTGTCCTACATGTTGTATTGGCTTTGATCTCATCAAAAAGCGTATTCACTCGCTCACTCGCGCGCGCACCCGCTCGCATCCGTTGACCTTGGGCTGCGTCACGACAGGTTTGGATCCCCCGCTGCATGTCTCCGTTCCTCTCTGGGCACCCGGGACGCACAGGACACGGTGCTACGTCGCCGTGTCCTCTCTGAGGACCACCCTGGACACGTTCGGAGCACTCAGAACCAACTTCCTAGAAATACCAAGAGATTCTGAGGTGAACCGTGGGTCGCCTGCCACTCAAGTGTGACAGAGAGAGAGAGAGAGAGACAGAGAGAGAGAGAGGGAGGGAGAGGGAGTTAAGGAGATAGAGGGGAAGAGAGAGAGAGACAGGGGGAGAGGGAAAGAGAGATGCATGCCTCTGCATGGTTCAGTGACTATTGATCAAGTGTCAGGTTGTGGAAGATGGATCACCCCCCCCCCTTCCTTTTCTCCTTATTTCTCCTCCTCCTCCACCTCCCTGCTTCTCTCTATCTGTCAGCTCTGGCCTGTTAGCTCAGACTAGTCAGGGCCTGTGTGCGCGTGTCTGTGAGTGTGTTTGTGGAGTGTTCTCCTCAAATCACCTTGTCGGTTCACTCCATTGTATCCGACCACCATCCCTCCTCTCTCCTCCCCTCTCCACGTCTCCACCGTCCGTCTCTCCACCTCTCCCGTCCTCCCTTTCTGCCACGCACGCCCTGCCTCCGTGTCGCCGGCCTCTTGTTTTTCTTCCAGAAAAAGTCCGTCCCTCTTTCCGTCACCTCCTACCTCTGCTCCTCGTCATCGCTCCGTCATTCCCTCCTGCTCTTCTTTCTGTCTTTGTTTGTGACTCCGCCTCTTGGATGCACGTCTCTGCCCATAGAGGTGTCTCTGGTCATGGTTTAGGTATTGTATGCAAGTGACATGATTCACCCCCTCACCCGCCTCACCGCGTGTGTGTGGTGAAGGTACCTGTGAGAGGAGTGAAGAGGCGGTCCTGAACCTTGCCAATTCAGAGCTCCGAGTGGGTGTTTATCTTCCACCGAGTACAAAAAGGACACGTAGTTATCATCAGAGTTGCCATGGTAACCACCAACATGGTCATCGTTAACCTCGTGTTTTTCGTCTGGCTTGTGATCCTTTCATCGCTGTGCTTTGATGGACAAACTCTCACTCTCTCACTCTCTCTCACTGTCCCTCTTTCTCTCCCTCACGCTCCCTCTCTCTAATACTGACTCATTATTCCCTCTGACATCCAGGTCAGGTGACCAGTGCTGCTTTTACCATCGACCACTGGAGCCCACAGAGTCACCCCAGAGGATCCTGATTGGCCATTGACTCGCCAATCCCTGGATGCAGCACCCCCCACAGGCCTTGCCTGTAACCCCAAAGAGACAGATGGGCTGGGGGGAGAGAGGAGGGGGGAGACAGGGGGAGAGGGAGAGACAATCTGATTTTAGAAGTGTGTTGGAGAGCAGAGGGAAAACGAGAAGTGAAGTGAAGAGCTCTCCACCCAGGGAACGTGTCCAACTGATGTTCCCAAACATTTGTTTCTACATCCCCATAAATGTTCCTCGCGACGAACATTGTTGATTACTCTGCTCTCAGGGTCTAGCTAACCAGACACCATGAAGCACACAACAGGATATCCTTTAGGATCCCAGTCAAACCCTCTTCCATCCTGAGCACATCAGGCAAATATTCATGGTGAGAGAAATCAAGTTCCAACAGACAATGTTGACTAGATTGAGACAGGATTATGGTATTATGGTAATATCAATAATCTGCTTCGTGGCTAAACCCACAAAGTCACTTCCTTACACTTCTCCTGTCAGGTGTTCCATAAACTTTATATACCTCCTCCTCCCTTTGATCATAATCTTAATATCAGACATCAGACTGGAGGACAAAATAGATCAATGAGATTCCTTGAATGAGAATCTGGTATGGCTGGTGTGTATGAGGACTGGAATATGAAGTTGACGTGATGGTCATAGCCTGAATCATACTTTATACACACACACACCAACACACACACACACACTCGATAGCTTGTTTTAATGATCAATCATTAGATATCTCTAAGATGAGATCAGGAACACGTACACACACACACACGTACACACCACACAATCACATGACAGAAGAGTTGGAGCTGTCACAAGGTCTTCTGTATCAGATTAATCCAATAAGAATCACAAGCCACGTTATTGGATAACATTTTGGACAGGAAGCAATTGCTACTTTTGGTCCAAACCTGAGTCACACACACAAGACCAGCTCTAGACGTGTATTTAATGGTACAATACTGTATATTATTGTCTGTTTTGCAGAGTTACAGTCCATGGAAGTATTACTGCTCCATCTAACCCTTTGCATCTAGAGCACAACTCTAAACTACACACCAGACACTCCATCTCCATGGAGACAGAACGTAAAAATTCTGCTTGTCTCACTCAAGTCCTGAGCTTGCTCTTCAAGTTCATCATTAGCACAATTATCACTGAAGAACCTCCCAATTCAAGGTGCATCAACCTGAATCTGAGCGTCCGTGGATAGGATCAAAGATGACGACAGAGAGCTGTACAAGCCCATAAAGGTATGCTGCATATCGAGATTGTGATGAGTTGCTATTTTGTGGTTTGTTTAATGATGACATTTTCAAATGTTCTCAAACCTTTGAAGGTTGGTTTTAGGTGCTGAACTGTGGGCATCTATGAAGGCCTACTGTGTTTGAAATTGCTTGTAACTCTGCAGGGGAAACTGAAGTGTGTTCCCAATTGGTAAGACTTAATGAGAAGAAAAAAAACGAAAACATGATTGCAGGGAGCTGATTTGAATGGGTTAGCTATTAAGTCCCAATTACTTAGATTTAGTCTGTTGCTAGGAAACATGATTCTATTCTAACAGGTACAAGTATTTAAACCTTAAAATGTGTTCATTGCTTCTCGAGTCTTGCAGAGTAAACGCCTGATCTACTTATTGGGCCTAAAGAGGAACCGGCAGGTGTCACCTGGAATCTCAGAGCAGACCTTCAGTAACTGTCTGGCTTCTCAAGCTAAGATGTCCCTCACAACCAAGTACCAAAGCAGCAAACAGGGTCAAATCCACTTTTAGACAATTATTATGGAGCAGCAGTAATGCTCAAAGCATTTGTTTTGTTATTGTCAAGAGCTTGATGATTGCTTTACTGTGAGTCGAACCATTCTCTGGGTTACTGCAGGATGGGTAAAACAGCAGGAATGTAGAAAGACTAATCAAGCTCCTGTCTGGGTTTCAAGGTTGTGGAGGAGCTCTGGAGGCTGGGGGTGAGTTAGTCTGGCTGGTGAGAGAGAGAGAGAGAGAGAGAGAGAGAGAGAGAGAGAGAGAGAGAGAGAGAGAGAGAGAGAGAGAGAGAGAGAGAGAGAGAGAGAGAGAGAGAGAGAGAGAGAGAGAGAGAGAGAGAGCAATAAACATTGTGATGCCCATGTCTGTGGTTACAAAAGGTCTGTGTTCCTTCCTTGGTCACTGGAGCAGGTGACACCAGGCCAAAAACCTGCCCGCCAGAGGGTGCAGGTTAGCTGGAGCAACATCTCTCCTGCAGAGAGAGAGCACTGTCAGAGAGAAGAGCATCAGTCAGACAGACACACTGACCTCAGGAGGGATCTTTGTTCTCAGAATGAACAATGCGTTCCGTGTTTTCCTGTTAGACCTTTGAGGTCAAGAAGTTCCTCAAGACAGCCAATATGCTCTTTGAAGCCAGAAAGACATCGGATTCACAACATGCACTGACCGACCGATCGCCTGACCAACTGACTGACACCCTCCATAATTTAAGTCATGTCGATGTCCCATATTACGTTTAATTCAGAAGACAAAATAGTTGTTTTCTGCATATTATATGCAAAAAAGTACTCTTGGATGTTTGACGTTATTCTGGATGTTCCACACCTTTAATCATGAAGTCCTGGACTGACCTCTCTTTAGTCCTCAATTTCACAATTGGTTTGGTTCCTGTTTTGCTGTGGGTTTTTTAAAATCCTCTCCAAGGCTCTGTTGTGGGTTTAAGGATGGCTTGTAGACCATCATGAGTGACGTCTCCGAGGAGCCAAGCTTCCCAGACCTCCTGCCAGAGCGCTTGGCTGAGGCCCTTGACACTCAGTATCTAAAGTGTGTCACCTGCCTCACTGATGTCATAGGAGAGCATGTCCTGGTCATGTTTGGGATTGGCCGGAACACCAGTGACGGACAGGAGACTGGACCGGACGGGTGAGGGGGAGAACTCAGCTGACCAAGACACAGAAGTACGTACAGCAGTGACACAACTGTAGTTACACAACAGTAGTTATTCAAAGTCAAACAATGTAGGCTACTGGGAGACAGACAAACCCTGGATTGATTCATCCAAACTGAAAACATTGCTCTATTCAGCAACTGTGTGAAATGTTCATTTGCAGAGAAGTACTTTTTGTATTTAGTCTCTGATGGACGGTGACCTGACTTCTGACTGACACACTGGATGTCCCCCATCAGTAAGGCCCCCCATCATTGAGGCTCCTTTATTGAGGCCCCCATAATCGTGGCCTCCCACCTACATCACTGAGGCCCCCATTGCTGAGGCTATTGCCGCTGTCTCAGGCGATGTCATCCAACCAGGTAGGAAACAGATACATAAACCTTAAATGTAGAAACCTTCATTACCTGGAAGGAGGTGGGGGGAGAGAGGGCCAGGTAGAAAGTAAACGTTTGAAACAATGCTGTGTTTGTGTCTGTGTGTGTGTGTGTGTGTGTGTATTGTGACTGCTGTGCACTGACAGTATTTAAGAGAAAAATGAGCTGTCTCCAACAATAACCTTCAAACACTCTGCAAAGTCAGAGAGTGAGAGAGAAAGGAGAAGAGAGAGGGAGGGAGAAAGAGAGAGAACATGAGGGATGGAGAGAGAGAAAGAAGATCCACAGCCACATGCCATCTGCAAAGTCAAGTTGTGGTCGTCTCTGTGAGTTTCTGTCCCAGAATCAGAGTTCTCCCCTGGGAGCCTGGGGACCCCCTGGCATGGAGAGAGGGATGGAGCAGGCTAAAACAAGAACCTGAGAACTCTCCCTCTTTCTCTTTCTCTCCCTCTCCCCTCTCTCTCTCTCTCTCTCTCTCTCTCTTTCTCTCTCTCTCTCTGTCAGTCTCTCTGTCTCTCTCTTTCTCTGTCAGTCTCTCTCTCTCTCTCTTTTCTCCTCTGCCTAAAGAGAGAATGCTGTGCATGACTGCACCTCCGCACGACAACACAGAGAGACGGAGAAGAGAGAAGAGAGTAAAGTGTGTGTGCGTGTGTGCGGAGGGGTGGGGGGGGGGGTTAAGAATTAGTCTAAGTAATCGAGTGAGTGGCAGAAAGAGAGGAGGGTCTAGAAGAGAGAAGAGGGAGGGATTGGGAGAAAGTATACAAAGAAGCGTGTGAGACCACGTTCATACCAACTGTTATGAAGTGTGACATAACTATGTATGTACTGCAGTAGCATCTTACTGGGCGGTCATGTGGATTATGGCTTACCAGTGGCACCAACATCCCTGTGAATAGATGTCTATGTCTTCAGAGCAGAACAGTTGTTTATTTATCTTGTCGGTATCCCAAACAAAGACTTGAGAACAATCGAAACTAAAAAAAACATTCCAGATCCCAACTTTCTGTTCAGAGGGAACAGACGATCGTCACACACACACACACACACACTCGTACAGATGGAATTGATGACATAATAGTCCTTTGGATGGAAGTGTGTGAACACATGGACGATAGGGCCAGACAAGAAGCACAGAGATGCCAGACAGCTCATCAGAGAGCAGGGAACAACAGGAGGAGACAGACTCAGACTTACATAACCGCAGATCAAACCATGAATAATGTAAATGGTTTATTCGGTGCTATGAATAATGCAATGTTTCCAGTAGGTTGTCTGTTGTAGAGCTGTAGTGTGTGTCTGTGTAGTCTTGTTTAACGACTTTTGTGCAGACCAGAAGTCCTCACATGAATTGAGTAAAAAACGTACTGTTAGGGTTGGGGTTATGGTTAGAATTTGTGTTAGGCCTAGAATTACATTCAGGGTTAAGCTTTGGGATGGCAACATTTTGAATTTCAGTGAATGGTCCTCACTAGGACAGTAAAATGTATGTGTGCATGTGTGTGAGTGTGTGTGTGTGTGTGTGTGTGTGTGTGTGTGGAAGAGATCAAACAGAGAGACACAGGTGAAATGGTTTGTGAGAAGCCTGTCTTTGAACTGAAGCAGGGTGCAGACGAGAAAGCTTGACCAGAGGAAGGCAAAGAAAGATGAGAGACGTGAAGAGCTGCCTACGCCTTCAATATTGCTTCTTTCATTTTCTCTTCCTCTCATCCCTCTGATTGCTTAAACTGACTGGGATCCTTCTCCACGGTCCATGACACACACACACACAGAGACACACACACAGAGACACACACACAGAGACACACACACAGAGACACACACAGACACACACACACAGAGACACACACAAAGAGACACTCACACAGAGACACACACAGAGAGACACACACACACAGAGACACACACACAGAGACACACACACACAGACACACACACAGTGACACACAGTGACACACAGAGACACACACACAGAGACACACACACAGTGACACACAGAGACACACACACAGAGACACACACACAGTGACACACAGAGACACACACACAGAGACACACACACAGAGAGAGACACACACAGTGACACAGAGACACACACACAGATACACACAAACAGAGACACACACAGTGACACACACATAGTGACACACAGACAGAGACACACACGCACACAGAGACACAGACACACACAGAGACACACACACACACGTTTTTTGTGTTGAGAATGACCTTCATTTCCCCCTCTGGTAGAGATGTGTTGGTCTGGAGAGAGTGGGTGCACCCACACATGCACACACACACACATACACACACATCTTCCCTGCAAGATTCTCTCTCTATCTCCTGCTCTGTTGGATGCTGATGATCAGTGAGGTCTGGAGGAGGAAGTCACCCAACCACCATATGGTGCGACCACCCCGCCCTCTGCCCTCCCCGCCAGACGCCCCCGCCCTCCCCTGTCATCCCCCATCATCCTGGCACTGCCAAATCGGACACAGTGACATCCTGTCTGCCCGCTTCGCCGCAGGAACCATCACCCCCCCCCCCCCCCTCCATAACCCGAACACATCCACCACACAAATGACCACATCAACCTGTTTCAGCTCTTACAATCAGGGATAGGGATAGTTCAGTGGTTAGAGCTTTTGACTGGAGAATGAAGGGTTGCCAGTTCAAATCTGTCCATGCATGTTACTTTATATGGAAGCACCTGCTGATTATTTTACTGTAACAAAGCGGGAGCAAGCAAATCTTTGCTTGAAAAGCTACAATTGTGTCACCTGCTTGAACTCTTAAACCTCCCTTTCTCCCTCCTCAGCCTTTCCCAGCATGTCAGGATAGAGCAGAGCAGAGGTAATGCAGGAACACAGAGCAGAGGTAATGCAGGAACACAGAGCAGAGGTAATGCAGGAACACAGAGCAGAGGTAATGCAGGAAACCAGAGTAAATGCAGGAACACAGAGCAGAGGTAATGCAGGAACACAGAGCAGAGGTAATGGAGGAACACAGAGCAGAGGTAATGCAGGAAACCAGAGTAAATGCAGGAACACAGAGCAGAGGTAATGCAGGAACACAAAGCAGAGGTGATGCAGGAAACCAGAGTAAATGCAGGAACACAGAGCAGAGGTAATGCAGGAACACAAAGCAGAGCTGATGCAGGAAACCAGAGGTAATGCAGGAACACAGAGCAGAGGTAATGCAGGAACACAGAGCAGAGGCAATGCAGGAACACAGAGTAGAGGTGATGCAGGAAACCAGAGGTAATGCAGGAACACAGAGCAGAGGTAATGCAGGAACACAGAGGTAATGCAGGAACACATAGCAGAGGTAATGCAGGAACATAGAGGTAATGCAGGAACACAGAGCAGAGGTAATGCAGGAACACAAGGTAATGCAGGAACACAGAGCATAGGTAATGCAGGAACACAGAGGTAATGCAGGAACACAGAGCAGAGGTAATGCAGGAACACAGAGCAGAGGTAATGCAGGAACACAGAGGAAATGCAGGAACACAGAGCAGAGGTAATGCAGGAACACGGAGCAGAGGTAATGCAGGAACCCAGACAGAGGTAATGCAGGAACACAGAGGGGATGCAGGAACACAGAGGTAATTTAGGAACACATATGTGATGCAGGAACACAGAGAAAGGGGATGCAGGAACACAGAGCAAAGGTAATGTAAGAACACAGAGCAGAGGTAATGCAGGAACACAGAGCAGAGGTAATGCAGGAACACAAAGCAGAGGCGATGCAGGAACACAGAGGTAATGCAGGAACACAGAAAAGAGGTAATGCAGGAACACAGAGCAGAGGTAATGCAGCAACACAGAGCAGAGGTAATGCAGGAAAACAGAGCAGAGGTAATGAAGGAACACAGAGGCAATCATCACCATCATTTATTTCTCAGTTGCTATGGAAACTATCAGCCGTCGCGAGAGAGTAATCACTGAGTGGCGTCCTAAGCGGTGCCTGAAAAAGAACGAAATAAAGAATGTATTTTTTGCGGTTGTTGTTGTTGAGGCCGATAAACCAAGAGAAGTACAAATGATTATACATTGTTCAACACAAAAGATGAAGTAAATTGCCTTTTGAAAGTCCTCATTGATTTGAAGGTGATTGGTCTGAAGAAAAAAGATTAAAAGCAACCAATTGTCTGAAGAGCACTAAATTATCTGATCTGCTCTGAATTAAAGATGGTTCAATTGTATTCATTTGTTATATCTGCTGTGTTGAGATTGGATGGATGGTTAGAAAACAGCTGTAGGTAGCATAACACAACAGCAAGAAGAGTAATTCCTTGTCAATAACAATCATCCAGAACAGAAAAAACTGTAACTGCAGGAGAAAAGGAGATGTACACTCAATCAAATTTAAGTACAGAAATGTAGTTATGATCATGCTAATGTTTAACACAATTACATTGGCTGCCAATAAAGAAATTTTTACTTGATAAGATTTCTTAATGTGTCGTTCACTTCAATTAAATTAAGTCACCAGATAAGCCATTTCTTCTAGAAACCAGTCCAAACTAGATTTAACATTTAAAAACAAGATTATCACACTCAGTTAAATTAGATAGTTAGATTTACAGTGTGTATGCAAGCCAAAGCGATGAAATCGCCAAAAATGAAAGCAGGGACACCCTGGACCTGGCAACCAATCATGCTTAAAAACAAATATCTTTAGGTTGCCTGATAACCACAATTTCACCCTTTCGGTTGAGTGGGCAGGATGACGAGACAAGGCCCGACGCCCCCTCACCTTGAGAGCAGATCGGCCCCACAGTGGGACAGCCTGGCAACCCTCACCCCCTGGTGGGGCTGTGGGGCCTGGAGGAGGAGGAGGAGGAGGAGGAGGGGGGGGGCCGGAGGGGTTCTCCACCTCGACAGACTGGCATCCTCCCGAGAGAGAGATGGAGGGGAGGAGGGGAGGGGAAAGAGAGAGAGAGAGAGAGAGAGAGTGAGAGGGAGAGAGAGAGAGAGAGAGAGTGACGGGAAGGAAAGGGAGAGCAACGGGGTAAGGGGAATACAGAGAGGGAGAGGAGGGGATAAATAAAGGAAGCAATGAGGTAGAGGGGAGAGACAGTGCAAGGGGAGCGAAGGAGAGAGAAAGGAGAGGGGGCTGGGAGAGACAAGAAGGAAGGAGGGGACGGGGACAGCATTAAAAGGAGGAAGGAGAGTCGGCTGGGGAAGGAATAGCCCATTATGGCAGACTGTCACCTCACACTTTCTAAGGTGCAGTGAGACCGACAGGAGGGAGGGGAGGGGGGGGGGGGGGGGGGGACAGAGAGACGGGTGGGTACGGAGAAAAAAAAGATAAAAGATGAAAGATGGAAAGACAGCCCTCTATTTGGCCCCCCCTGCTACCTCGACAATTTCCCTGCAGCCAGCAGTCATTGGTTGGGGTTTATGTGGTCTGACACACACACACACACACACACACACACATATTAACCAGGCTGACCTTTTGGGTACGTCCCACCTCTGTATGCCCCGCCCCCCCCCTCCACCTCCCCACGTCCCCCGCCCCCCTGTCCTTAGTAACCATGTGGCTTTGTTCCAACATGGTATGGCCCTCCCCTCTCCAAGCCAACGCTGCTGTCTGTCACCACCCTCCATCTCCGTGTCCTCTGTGTCACCCTCGCTCCCCTGTTGTCCCAGAGCCCCTCTGTCCCTGTCTGGGACCCAGGTCATAAAACCCCAGCCTCTAGAGCTTTGTTGTCATGATGACCTTCTGGTCCAATGTCCCAATCATCTCCTTATATCCTCGTCATTGGGCCTTTTATGGTCCTTTGCTTTCAAGTGGATTGTGTGCGTGTGTGTGTTTAGGGTGGGGGCTGTTTTTGTGTGTGCGTGTGGTGGGGGGGGGGTGTCTGTGTGAGTGTATGTGTGGGTGTGTGTGTGTGCGCCTAATGTATTTATGATTGGGTGGTGATTAGCATGCCGTGTTAGCATCTGTGATACTAGCGCCTGAAGGTAACTTTGCTCAAGGCTTCCTCCTTGCATTTAATGAGACAGCAATTAGTAAAACACACTACAAACCCCTGGAACTCCTCCTATAGTCACTGGCCAGGAGTAAACAGCTTCAATTACACTCGCTTTCACAATAATTGCTTATACCCTAACAAACTTGAAATGTGTTCAAGCTTACACTGTTGTGTACTGTTGGTGTCCTGTTGCGTACTGTTGTCATTACTTGGCGAATTCCGTTGGATGTGTTTGAAGATGTCGTTTGGACTGGGGCCACCGCAGAAAAGTTGGCGCTACAGTACATTGAGTTAAGTAAAAAAAAAACTGAATCTAACTGGTTGGACTTGTTTTTGGTGAAATATAATAAACGTTACCGTAACACACACATTCACGCACACACATTCTAAGATACAGGATAAGCAAATGGATTGGGATTCATTATACCCAAGAACTTTCCTGTTGACCTTTCAAGCAAAGCAGAGCAATGCTGTACTAAAATTCAGCCTTACAGTACAGTACAGTACCCTTTACAGCAATGGACCAGGGTGTGTGTGCGTACCTTTTATCCAGCATCTCCCTTTCTGTCCGCTCTAATGGGTTTGTCTCACACAAATCATGTGAAGGACTGATTCAGACCACTCCATGTGGTAAGGAAGAGGGGGGTGACTCAGTCTGGTTAGATCTTGCTAATCAATGATGCAGAGGAAGAGAACCGAGGTGAGGGGGAGGGGGGGGGAGAGGAAGGACGAGCGGAGAAAACATCAATCCTCATTTACGAGATGACTCACTAGGAGGGGAGGGGAGGGCAAAGCAGAGCAGAGGAAAGGAGAGGAGAGGAGAGGAGGAGGAGGGGAGGGGGGGAGGGGAGGGGGAGGGAGGGGAGGGGAGGGGGAGGGGAGAGGAGAGGAGAGGAGAGGAGAGGAGAGGAGAGGAGAGGAGAGGAGAGGAGAGGAGAGGAGAGGAGGGAGGGAGGGAGGGGACAGGAGAGGAGAGGAGAGGAGAGGAGAGCAGAGCAGAGCAGAGGAGAGGAGAGGAGGAATACTTTTTTCATGCGAGATGAACACACACACACACACACATTCAGGGAGCGGTGACACCCCCACACCCACGCTTGAATGTCCACACGATGAAACTCTTTCTCTGGATTTCTCCCATCGTGTTGTCCTACCTCTGAGGGCAGCCAGGAGCAGTGATCAGCCATATCGACTGGGCGCCAAGGCAATGGGTCTGAGTGTTCACCTCATGCCTGGCCAGGAGAGCGATCCATTCTGCAGGATTTTCTGTCCTTGGGTTGTATATGTGGAGGAGCGGCTTGGCAGCAGGTCGAGAACATTCAGACTACATGCAGAAAGGCCTGGAGAAATAGACCACCTGACCACCGTGATACCCCAATCAGGGGTCACACTGAGCCACCGAGCCAGAGAGGAGAAGAGAGGAGAAGAGAAAGAGAGGAGAGGAGAAGAAAAGAGGGAAACAAATCTATTTCAAAAGAGCCAACAAAGCAAAATCAGAACAAGATTTTAGGAAGTATTTGGCAATTCTTTGGTCAGAGAACTGAAACTTATTTTTATGGTACGCGGCATAGAAAAAGGGTTCAAACAGAGATAATGTTTGCCTACTTGGCATGGATTAACACTCTACACGGTTGAATATTAAATACTCTATTATCACATTGCCTCCCATCCTCTTCTGACCTAGATTTCAACAGAGAAGTTAAATCCTAAATGGAAATTGAATTTCTTTACTACAGTAAAATCTCCATATAGAACACACACACACATTATATATCAACACTCAACCTCAGAGGTATGTCCAGGAAAGTAGATCTAATGATTCAGACATGAAGTTAGCAGTTTAAGGCCCTGGGCTCCTTCACTCATAGGCTTCTACATCAAATGAGGTGACAGGTAACCACAGAAAAACACAGGGAAACAAATGTATCAGACAAGCAGTCAACCCTGACCAGCCAACCCACTCAGACAGATGGAGATGTGACAACACACACACCATGTACACTCGCTTACACACCCAGAAACACACACCGACTCCTTGAAAAAACTCAACCTTGACCGTGTTCCACACACTGGAGACACACAGTTCTCAAACAGGTCCTTCACCCTGACTTGGTCTTTACTGTGTGTGTGTGTGTGTGTGTGTGTGGGGGATGTAAGTGTGTGTAGACTATTGGCGTGTTCATATTAAGTATCCATAACCAACATACTAATTGTTAAAAATGCTCAACGTCGTCATAAAGAAATTACGACGTTTCCCCCATTACGCATGGTCTGCACACACACACACTCACTCACTCACCCCCCTCCACCCTCCTACCCACACACTCACAAACACACAAACACACTCACACTGCCCCCCTGCTCTGCTAGGTTTACAAGCTGTGCTAACTACAGTACAAGGTCCTGGGGTCAGCAAATGGCCTGGCGTGAGATTGAGGCCAGAGAGACAGAAATCTGCTGCCCTGTCTCTCTTTGTTCCTGTGTTCTCACTGGCTTAGAGGTCAGGGGTCACCGGTTGCCCGTGGCAATACCGTGACACCTCATTACTCTTCCCCACCGCCAGGCCACCATGTTGGGTTGCTATGGCGATGGCAGGAGAGGAGCTTTATCTTGATGTCGAGACAATTGCGCCGTGAACCATTAGGATGTGTGAGGGGTGTCTCCCCGCTCCTACTCGTCTCTGTCTCTCACACGCACACGGAGGCAGACACACACACACACAGATGCAGACACACACACACACGTGCACACATCCCGTACCTTCTCTCAGACAGTCGATCACTGATGAAGTGATAGAGAGGAGAGTGTTATTGGAAACAGCAGACACATCTACACACAGGGCATCAGGCAGCCTGTCTTCCAGTCTTTGTTCTGCCCCGATGCCTTTGTTGTTGTTGTGGCGGCAGGTAGCAGATCGGTGGAGGAGACAGAAACTTCAGAGAATCAATGCTCATTTACTGGATGGTAAACACCATACAAATTCTGCTTGTGTGTGTGTGTGTGTGGGGGGGGGGGTGACGGACAGAGAGAGCAACACACGCACACAAACGCGTCAAAGTTATGTGGTGTTGACCTTGTCCAGTACACACGCACACACAGGTGCGCACACAACTACAAATACTGACACACACACACATACACTGTGTGACCCGCATAGGGGGAGTAGGGGAGGTTGTCAGAGGGAATGTATTGGCATTCCTGGAAGTCGTCTGTCCTGTTTTCTGGTTGTCAGATAAGGGCTTCTCTTGAGAGCCTTTCTACAGCAAAAGACATTAGAGTCACCATCTGTTTCAGAAGAAAGGATGAGGTTATTCATACCCTTCCCCCCTCCGCTCCTCTTCTCCACTCGTCCCTGTCCTCCTTTGCCGTCTTTTATCTTGCCTTCATCCCCCCCTTTATCCATCCTTTCATTTGTCTCTCCTCTCCATCCCTCCTCCTCTCTCCCCCTCAACCTCGCCCTCATCCCAGTTCTGACCTACTTCCCCCTCTTCCCCTCCGACAGGAAGTAAAAGGTCATGTTGCGCATCTTTTATTGACGTCCCCCGTGGGCAGTTTATTAACTTCCCCTGGATGTGCTGGGTGGAGCCTACCGGTTGCTATGGGAGCCCAAACCATCAGAGAGAGATGGGTTTCAACGAGAGAGAGAGAGAGAGAGAGAGAGAGAGAGAGAGAGAGAGAGAGAGAGAGAGAGAGAGAGAGAGAGAGAGAGAGAGAGAGAGAGAGAGAGAGAGAGAGAGAGAGAGAAAGCGTTGGAGCTTGTCCAATAGAGAACAGCGCACAGTATTAGAATCCAGTATTGCTGACACAGGAAAAGAAAAGATCGAAAGACTGTCAACAGACAAAGATTACATTCTATCATGCAGATCTGGACTGGGACTGAAAAACGTCCCGGGACTTTGAAACGCAGACCGGCCCACGACCGTGTATTATTATTATTTGTATTTATTTTTTGCATCATGCCGTGGCCGTTTGACCGGCCGTTCGGGAAATCTCCCGACTCTCGCGACGGCCAGTCCGACCCTGCTATCATGAGACTCTGGGAAGCATCAAAGCATCAGTCTAAAGCTAGGGTGGAGTTTGATACGGCAGCATTGAAGCGAAGACTTCTGGCCAGCACCTCTACCAACTGTCTCTGGAGGAGGGGATCCTTGACTGAATTGCACCTCCCGACATTTCTTCCGTTTCATCTCTCTGAGAGTTTTTGTGAGTTATTCCACAGGCTTCTCTGAGGGTTTTGTTGGTTATCGGTGCTGATCTGTGGCCCTCTGTGAAGCCTTGTGAAGTTTCTTGTTCCAGTAAAAGTCATTTCCATCTAAAGTTGGAAGTGATTTGCTTTGAAAAGCTGAACACGAATTAAAATGTTTGCATATTTACATATTTTGATGAAAAAGACAATGATGAAACACAGCCCATCCTTGAGGTTTGAGCTCATTCTGGAGCTGTGCTGGTGATGATGCAGTTAGCTGAAGGAACCTCCGGTCTGCCACTGGAGTGGGTCTGGGGCAGAACAGTTGATTAGGAGCCAAGCATAGTCCAAAATCCAATTCAACTGAATGCTCTGCTTTTAAGCTGACAGAAAGATGATTCACACACTGTGGAGTTAAAGAGAGAAACTCCAACAAATCAGAACCGGCAGAGAGGTGAAGTCAGGCCTTGAGAAAATAATGACAATTTCAAAAAGTGAATCGCGTTGCAACTCACTGGGGCAAATTAGGTGAGGGAACAGACCAAGGGGCATTGAACGAATTGTGTGTCGCCCTTTATTGAATGTTGCCTCTTTTACATTTAGTTTCCAACAACTGAATAGGCCCTGAATAGCTCATGAACAAGGTCATCCACTCAATAGCAATAAAATACTTTCTGTTTGCTTCAATTTTCGAAAGTCTGAGTTTGGAATGTAAAAGCAGATGTCAAGTCTGTGTCATCCAGTGACTTACAGTAATTACAATCTTATAAATCATACTTGGAAAAGTTTTGAAAGCTGGCCAGATTCAATAGAATACATATTTTGCGTTCTCAGTTGTTGCACACTCTCATCCAAGTAAAACATTCTGTTCCTGAGAGGTGTGTGTGCGTGTGTGATCTTGTTTTTTAACTACTCTAGTAGGGACCAGTGAACTGAGAAATAATTTACCCTGTGGAGGACATTACCTTGGACCCTACAACGTTGTCTGCTATTTCTAGGGGGTAATCAGAAAGCCATGATAAATATTCTAGAATAAATTATATTTCTTCAACGCATCAAATCTCAACACGTTTTGTGCACTATAGGCTGTCAGTGTATGGGATGAAAGGAGAGCATTGCATGGGCTGTGCATTAGTAAGTGTGCAGCTCTGTATGTGTTAAGGATATAGGTTACAGTGATTTAGTGTTCCACCAAAGCCCTTCTGTGGGTGTATATATAGTATATGGAGCACACTTGCTTCCCTCCACCTATACGTCATCATAGAGCGGGCCTATGCATTGGAGAGGACTGCAGACCAGATGCAGAAGGTACTGAACATGACCTAGGTGTGTGACTTACCTTCGGCAGTATCACGACGGCAGACACGGAGGCCACGTCAGAAGGAGACCAGCGGCTGAACCCAGAGTTTCCAAGGAGACTCGGAAATAAACCCTGGCCTCTGCCTCTTCAGACGCCATAATTGATTAACCTACCCTCGACTAAATTATACATGGAGCATTACTCAGTGTTACTCATACTGGTCTCTCTGTTTCTCTCCGTCTCTCCCTCTCTCCTTTATCCACACCCTTTATCTAATCTTACACTGCATATTACATCAGGACATGGTAAAGGATCGACTGGCAGATCTCATATAACGCTGGGAGATATATAATATGATCGATCTCATATTATGGACAAGAGGGACAAGACAAGAGAAACAGTCCAATAAACAAACGCCATTTTATTGAGATGGTGACAGACACAGACACAGCGACCCAGAGATCCACCGATCTCCGAAACAGGTGACCTCGGTAATAATATCAACAAACATGGTTTTCAGTCACTTTTAGGAAGCCATGGAAAGGGTCCGCACAGGTGGACGCCCCTGCATCAGGCAGACACAATGAGTCCAGGGCGATTGACGCATGACGGATGGTCGGGCCAAGCTTTTTTGATGACGGCCGCTCCCTGCTCCCTGCTCTGCCTCCCCCTCTCTCCCATCTTCATCCCACACAGTCAGTCCCATCACACCCCAGAGAAATACATCAGGAGACATGTTTTACAGTCCCTTGGGTCTCACTGAATACAATCATTTCCAAAAGGGAAGACCTGCCTTGCCACCTGGAAGAGGAGAGGGGGGGGGGGGAGGTGCAGACCAAGGAGAGGAGAGAGAGGTGGAGGCAGTTGGGGATTGGGAGTCAGGTGGCTGAGCGGTTAGGGAAGCGGGCTAGTAATCTGAAGGTTGCCAGTTCGATTCCCCGGCTGTGCAAAATGACGTTGTGTCCTTGAGCAAGGCACTTCACCCTACTTGCCTCGGGGAGAATGTCCCTGTACTTACTGTAAGTCGCTCTGGATAAAAGCGTCTGCTAAATGACTAAATGTAAATGTAAGTTAAGTAGAAAGGAAAGGCTAATATGAACGTCCACGAGAGCAGAATACACAATCACGAGGTGCCGGGGGATAGCAATGTGTCCGCATGAAACAGAAAGATGATCTAGTTTCCTATTTCACCAAGATTCACCAAGCAAAGAAACTGAAATGTGGGCTGAAAAGTGTACTTATCTGGTCTTTATTATACAAATGTGGAATTCATTGTTCATCAGGAACCATCTGGAGAAATGATTTTTTTCTGGACCTCTTCTCTGTCACCTGCTGCTAAATACATACATTCCCCAATTCCCTATAGAAATCCTCTCAGCGAGGCTTCTGAAGAGTTAAATGTATCCCATCATTGACAGAATGTTCCTTCTCCTAATTGGAGCCCTTCTTTCTGATCTCCCTTCCTTATCTCCCTCCCTCCCTCCCACACTCACTCCTCCTCTCTCCCCCTCTCCTGTGTTTATCCTGTATTCTCCCCTCTCCTGCTTGCTTCCAATGCATGAAGACTCCATGACGACCGCTCGGTACGGCACATGAGGAGTTAAAAGCCGTGCAACAGACCCAGCCGTGCGTCCTCTTTTACTTCCCCTTCCTTCCTTCCTTCCTTCCTTCCTTCCTTCCTCTCTTTCTCCCGCTCTTTTTCATTGCGCCATGCCTTTTCTCCTGCAGCCCCCCTGCAGAGAGAGAGAGATGTGCATCGTGCAGTTGTATTGTCGAGGTGGGTCACAGTGGGGGCCGTGGCTTTCCTTGGTTCGTTTTGATGTTCACCTGAAGGCTGGCATGCGTCGTGAACATGCTGGGGGCGCACTTACGATGTCAGTGGCCTTGGTTGCCATAGTGACAGATGCAGTGAGCGTTTGGCCTCTGTGGTCTTTGACCCCCGGCGCCCACGGGGAGTTTGTCAAGGTCAACCTGCAGCTCAGACACCCGGGTGACTCATCGGGAGAGTGGGAACCCATGACATCATCACTGTAGTCAGTGGAACAATGTCAGAGGCTGCCTCTCTCTCTTTGTCGCTCTGCCGCTCTCCTTTTCATACTCGCTCTCTCTCTCTCTCTTTTCTTCCACCTCGTTACTGTACAATGTTTGAGCCAAATGCTTGGATCTGTCTCTCTCACACACACACACCGACACAGCCTTTTACATAAATGTATATTGATAGAGAGAGAGATAGAGAGAGAGAGTGAGAGAGAGACAGAGAGACAGAGAGACAGAGAGATTGAGAGAGAGAGAGAGAGAGAGAGAGAGAGAGAGAGAGAGAGATGGATGGATGGATAAATAGATAGATAGATTGATAGAGAGATGATAGAGAGAGAGAGAGAGAGAGAGAGATGGATCGATAGATTGATAGATTGATAGATTGATAGATGATAGAGAGAGCAAGAGAGAGAGAGAGAGAGAGAGAGAGAGAGAGAGAGAGAGAGAGGGAGAAATGGATGGATGGATAGAAAGATAGATAGATACACAGATAGACGGACACATAGATAGATAGATAGATAGATAGATAGATAGATAGATAGATAGATAAATAGATAGAAATAGATATAGATAGATAGACAACACCCTGGCCTAGTTCCTTAGTCTCCTGGGTGTAGTCTAGACAACACTGATGCCACACAGACCCCTACGAGGTTTACGACCGGCCGTAATTACATGCTAATGATATGATAATTAGGGGAAGGGGGAGGGGGGAACGGATGAACCAGAACATGGGCTTCCTCACAAAGTCAGTGTGAGGTTCAGACTGTTTGATCTGATGTATGGTAATTTGATACATGTGATATATGGTAATTTAACTCTGTTTTTCAAATGAGGTGAGCCTCCCCAGCCCACATAGGGCTCTCTGTTTCACCCTGCTCAGCACAGAACCGTATGCGCCCACACACACCTTCTTACCCTCTCTGCTTCCACACATCACACTGTTACACACATTCCTACATACGCATGGAGGAAACATTCATATTTGTACGCTACATGACGTGCTTGGATAAGCTGTAAAGATGTAGCGTTAAAAAAAGGATGCTCTTCTTCCACACCAAGGACAAAACACACACACACAAAGCTCCCCGCTATGAGCGATGGATGTCATTACCCTCGCCTTCGCGTTACAAGCCCAGGGGGTTTTTAGTGGAACGTCAAACGGCTGGTCTAATGATGAGGGAATCACAGACGTGCTCCTGGTCCTGGTCCTGTTCCTGTGCAAAATGCTGCAGTTGAACAGAGCTCTGAATGCTTGCCGGGTAGAAGCTGTGAGCAAACTGCGCAATACAGACCTCTGAAGTTGAGTATGTTGTATTCCAGCATAAGGTGGGATCGATGATACTGCAACGTGTCACAGTTTTTAGCTTGGTTTGGATGCAGATCTATGGCATCTGGGAACCCTCGGTGACATTGCTTGTTAAAGGGATCTGCTGTATAAATTGTACAAACCTCTGCATCCAATCACACTCTAGGTAAAGGTCTCTGAAACTGAGTGTGGCCAGAAGAGTGAGACAATTAAAGTCCCGAAAAAAGGACATACTGCATGAGATGTGGAAGAAGTACGAGTCTAAAGAACACACACACACAAACACACACACACACACACACACAAAGGGAACTAGTCAGAAGATCCAAGAGGGGAAAATGACTATAAATAGACAATCGACGACATAGCGATGTGCGTTTTGCTGTGTCACCCTCCTCTGGGGCTAAATATGGAGAGAAAGAGAGGTCAGCGCTCCACGAGGGTTACATAACAGCCGTCGGGTGGCACAGCACAATGTCCACGGCAGGTCAGAGAGACAGACATGGCAAGGCAACCTTTCTACCCATCCAACGAACATTCATAATACAAATGAACTCTGAATCCATCCAATCTGACCCCAGCCTCGGGAGAACATTTTGCTTTGGAACTTTCCAGAAAAATCGCATTGGCAAAAGCGATGTGCCTCAGGGCTTTACCCAAGCTCAGAGATATCACCCCCGATTATAACGTTAGCATCCAGTACACAGTCTTAGAATAGAAGTCTGATGATGTCACTGTACAACGACAGACGACTGCAGCTTGGCCCTATTCACAGTGCAAAGAGTAGTGTGTATGTGTGTGTGTGTGTGTATGTGTGTGTGTACGTGTGTGTGTGTGTGTAAGCCCCTTATTGGGGTTATTCCTGTCTGTGCCAGGCTGAAGGACACAAACGCTTACATAAGCATGTTGTTTTCATTGAGAGAAGAAAACAAGGTGACCAGGGTGTGTGTGAGTGTGTGTGTGTGTGTGTTTGTGTGTACGTGTGTGTGTGTGTGTGTGTGTGTGCAAACACACATTATGACATTCTGAGGAAGGAAAGAGAGGAGGATGACTTGCTTTCTCAGAAAGAACAAGAAGACATTCTGCCCACATCCACATTTACCCACAGACTAACTCATCCCCTTCGAGTCCTATATGACTGAACCCAAACATGCATGTTACAATGTGTTCATTTCGCAGACACTGTAATCCGAAGCAATGTCCAGGGAAGGACTCAACGTGGCGACCTCCTTGATCTACAGCCAAGTGTTGTACCACTAAGCTGTACCAGACATACTGTTCCTACAGACAACTAACATTTCACTCCTCCACCACCCTCTCCTGTCAGATGGAGTGGGATTGGAGAGTGTTGATTGTTACAACTGAGTCTTCATTAACACCTCGTCGACTCTACAGCAGGCATGTCCACACAAGGACGTCACATGATCTCGCAGATACACAGACACTGCGACACGCATGACACTCACACACACACGTCACACACACCTACCGGCACTCGTACACATGACGCTTACTGTGTGCACAAGATGTGTATGAGTGTGTGTGTTTGTGTGTGTGTATGCGTGTGGGGGTTAGCCTAATGTGTTCTGCACCTCTACACCTGGAATACAGCATCTGTCTTATTAAAGTGAAAGCATGTAATAAATGGGCCGATTCAGTCCAATGATTACATTTAACATCAATATTAATCATTCTGTTGTAGTTTATATTATGCTGTCTGGGCAGGGTTCAACTGAATGTGACTGAGAATGTGGAAATGTTTTGTTGGAAATATGAGATTGGGGAGATGCCAGTAAATGTGCATTCAAACACGCTCTCACACACGTTTACTGTATAAAAAAAAACACACACTGACTGGAGCACCAAGCTAACCCTGTTAACCTCCATTAGAAAAGCAAACCCAAGGGAATAGCATTCACCGGTAAAGACTCTCTGGAAAGGTAGTTTACACACACACACACACACACACACACACAAACACACATACACACACACATACACACACACACAACACAAACACACACACACAAACACACACTAACACACACTCATTACTTGCCGGGGGCTTGACAAAAAAGGTCAGTTGGATAATTGAATAGGAGAGACAGAGGACGTCTCTATTTTTATATCGCTTTCAGTCAGTTCTGACTGTTCTGCATCATTTGCTCTTGGTAAGTATATTATAAACGCACATGCTGGTCAGAGGGAACGCAGTCATACCCCATTCAAACACAGAAAGAGAAAGAAAGAAAGGTACCGATGATGCGACCAAGCTCCTGATCGGTTTATCTCTGTACACACTGTTCATATACACCGTCCCTCCCTCTCTCCCCCCTCCCTCTCTCCCCCCTCCCTCTTCCCCCCCTCCCTCTCTCCCCCCTCCCTCTCTCCCCCCTCCCTCCTTCCTCTAACCCACTGCACCCACAGCCTATTAACACCGACTATAACACATGCCTGGGACTGAGACGGGCATTGCCCTTCACTCTCCAAATCCCCTTAACTTACTGTAGCTAACAATGCTAACTATGCTAACAAGGTTAGTGCTAGTGAGCTAGTTGAGCATGATTTCATTAGAGAGAGATTACTACAGCAGATAGCTTATGTTGTAAGCTAACAGATGGACCAGAACTATGACTGCAGTCTGCTTTACTGTGCCTGTGTTACATGGTGGGCCCAAACGGATATGTGTGATATGTCTAATCACAGCAACGTGCAAATACAAACTGTTTTATTTTCTTCCAAATTGATTCCTAGTATAGCAATGTGTCATACAGTTGTAAAAAGAATGTCTGCCTGCATCAGGTGCACTCCCCAACAGACATCTAGCCTGAAACCATTCATTAGAGACGACAGAAGTTTAATCCAAATATTTTTCATTCAGTTCATGCCACATAGACTGGAGAGGTGTACGGAAAAATAGCCCTGTTGCCATTGGTGGCTGGTTGCTACATGTGGAACACATAGACAGGCAGTGATGTTTTAGCACACATGGACACACACACACACACACATAGATTCATCCTGTTGGTCAGTCTTCTTCCTGGAAAGTTCCATGGGGGGGTGGATGACATCACATTTTAATCCCATCGTCATCCTGAATGAGTGCTCTCAGCAGCCAGCGGAGAGGAAGAAGATGATCTAAATAAAGAAGTTTACTCCGAACAAGAGGACGAGGCCGGCTTTACTTAGTACACTTAGCAACACAACACGGTCATCACGGATGTTGTTGTGGTTTGGTGTTTGAAAACTGTGACTCACGCGGAAGCTATTTTGGCCCGTTTAGCTCGTCTAGTAAAAGACGACAACGTAAAGCGACGAATGTTAAGGTTCTTTGTCAAATTGGGTTGACGGAAATGTGTAATACCTACAGTATCTTTGTGTGTCTGTGTGACTGCGTGTGTGTGTGATCTGTATGGGTGTCTATGTGTACAACTGTGTGATGGAAACCTGGGAATCAATAAACTCAATGCAATCAAATGTCTTTATTAAAAGTGCGTAAGGTAAGTCTGTCAGAGTTTGGCAGCTCAAGTCACACAAGCACACATCATTAAAAGAAGAGATTGATAACCAGTAATAAAACGGCAGAATCAAACAAGCAGTATAACAAGGAGTATATCCCATTCAAGGAGTATATCCCATTATACCCCCAAATCTGTGAAAGGCAAGTAAGGTGAATGTTTGCATCCAATCCACTGTTCATAAATCACAATGAAAATAGACCCAGAACTACAGGATGACCCTGTGTTGTGCTGAGTTCACGGTTCTGAAAGGTTCTGTACAGATGGGAACAGACCTAGCATACGCTCTCCTCTCTCTCTCTCTCTCTCTCTCTCTCTCTCTCTCTCTCTCTCTCTCTCTCTCTCTCTCTCGTCTCTCGTCTCTCTCTCAGTCTCTCTCTCTCTCTCCTCCCGCTCTAACCCTCTCCCTCTCAACCTCTTCTACCTCCTTCCTCCTCCACCTTCTCCCTACTTTCTCCATGACCCTCTCTCACACCTCCTCTCCTGTCTCACTTCTTCTTCCGACCCCCTTCTTCTCTCTCTCCCTTCTCTAGCATCTCTCCTTCCTTCCTGCCTCTCCTTCCTTTACCAGCCTCCTTTCATTTCTGCAAGTCTCCACCGTGGAGACGAATCGCTGACTGCGTAGGAAGAAGTCAGCACTGTTTCTGCCAATCCAAATTGGCCAGCTTCGTTGCACTTCCTCCCCCCCACAATCCCCCCGCAGCCCCCCCCATCTCCTTTATATCTATACCCCCCCCCCCCCCACACACACACCCCTTCCCCCTTGATTCCCCCCCTCTCCTGAGACCACACCAAGAACTACCGCAGCAACCACAATTACACATGCCACTCTTGGTCATTTTGTGTGCCACCCCCTGGAAAATGAAAACGTGCGCACGTCAGACACACGTGCACGCACGGCTACACACGCGCACACGCACGCACACACGCACACCAAGAAAAGAACTTCGTCATGCATCGTGGAACCCGGAGCAAAGCACTTGGATGAGGGCCTGCACTCCGCTGAGCCTGCTATGCATCGTTTCTCCGCGAGCGCAGGTGTTGCTGCTTCTCTCCAGCATCCCCCTGATCTACACTCCCCCCCCAACCTCCGACACCCCACACACCCATCACCCTCCAACCCCCATCACCCAACGCCCCACCACCAACTACTGCCCTCCCCCACTCCACCCATTCCAAAACCTCGGGGGACCTCTCTCCCCAAACGCAGCCTCCGTCTCTCCCGGAGATGGCAAGCGGAGACTCCCCTCCGCACCCCGTGTTGTCATGACTGACCTCCGCTCCGCCAAAACATCCCTCATTCCCATCCCTGCTGTGCTCCTCCTATATAGTGTGTGGCTGAGTGGGGGGGAATTGGGCGAAACACACCAACAACAACGCTGAATGTTTGATGGAGGTGATTCAGAGTCTCTCACACACACACACACATACACGCACACAAACACAGCTCATTACTAACCAGTTCGACTGGCAGGTTTCTGCTCCTACTCAGATGACCACAGACAGTATGGCTATACCACCAACAACCTGTTCAGAACCCTAACTCCTGCCACCTGGTTCCCCAGACCCCCCCCGTTGGCCAGTCAGGATACATATTGTCTGTCTGAGAGAGCCACGGAGGAACAGGGTGTAGATACACCAGCTTACCCCGCCGCCGACGCATTGACCAACTGGCTCCTAACCCTGTCTCTATGACGATTGGAGATGCTATATTTACCCTGCTCAGAAGCTTATTCTCTGTGTGTGTGTGTGTGTGTGTGTGCGTACAGTGCGTAGGTGTGCGTGTGGACAGCAGCAAGTGTCAGCACGAAACACGGCAACCTTGAGGCAGCGGGGGCGGAGCTCTGGCACGGCGCTCGTTTGGCCGCGGCCGGGACAGTGTTGTTACGCAGCGTGCCGACACGAGCACCTCCGCAAGCCTGAATCACCAACTCCACTATACATGACTGTGTGAGGGAGTGTGTGAGTGAGTGTGTGAGTGAGTGTGTGTGGAGGGGGTGGGTGTGTGGGTGTGTGTGTGGGTGTGCTCCCTGCTTTAAGCAACCTCTGCCAGCCCATCTGTGTGTCCCACATGGGGGCGTCCAGCAGCACTGCCAGCAGAAGGCTATTTCCATACACACTCTCCCAGTGTGCTCTCACTGGGAACATTAATAGGCTCAGGCTGTACTGAACGCGATGACATGGACACTAGAGCCCAGGTGGGTAGAAATGGTCCAATCACGCGAAGATACTCGTCCGTGTATAGTCCAGAAGGGCCGTGCTCGCGTGTTGCAGTGGGGGAGGACGTGGGCAGAGGTGGTGTGGGTGTGAGTCATTCAGGTGGATGTGCAGCAGGACATGAGGATATAACAGCATTTGACGTCAATGTTGCACCAACAACCATGGTTACCGATATCTATATCAGTGCTCAATGTAAAGAGTAGCTACCGCTGGCGGTAATGCTCTATACATGACCATCATCAGTACACAATATAGGCTACAGCAAGAACACATAGTGTTTTGAGAAATGAATCGCAAGATTTGTATGGGTGCAGATAGTAAAGCAAAAGCTGATCTAGTGCTTTTGATGAACATGAAAATAGGAACTCCTTGATTTCCATCCACCGCAGTAATAATCAACCTCTACCTCTCTGCCCTTCTCCGGGGGTAAAGCCGAGGGTGAGAAAGTGTGCTGGGGTGTCACCCCTGAGTCTCCTTTGTGAGTGCTGGGGAAAGATGATTTGACTTGCATGTGCGGTGTGTTTTTAATTGGTTCTGTTCACGCGTCGTTGTCTGGTCTCGTCAGCTCTTCGGGGACCCTGAGAGGGGAAGCGTTGCCAGTCTTCGGAGGGTGGAATCGTTGCGAGTGTGTGGGCTCGAGTGTGTGGGCTCGAGTGTGTAGTGAGAAACTGTATCTGAGTGATTCCCTTGAATTAAAACTATGGTTGTTTCAAGAGGTAAATGAAGTTTGTTTTTGTGTGTGTGTCTCCATGGTTTTTGCAGGAGGAAGAAGAGAAAAAAAACGCTATTCAGCAGAATGAAGAGACTCCCAGGTGTGAACAGTGTGTGCCTTAGTTACAGCCTTGGCTCAGTCTTGTCAGCCCGGTCCTTAACGTTGAGATAACGAGGGGAATGGACAGAGAGAGAGAGAGAGGAGTTATGACTCTCCTGTGTGTGCGTGTGTGTGTGTGCGTGTGTGTGTGTGTGTGGGGGGGGGGGGGGGGGGGGGGTTGGGGGGGGGGGGGGTGTATGTGTGGTGTTTGATGGCTTTATGACAGTGGGGTCACCTAACCACCTCCCAGATAGATTTTGAATGAGACTGCTGGTCCACACACACATGCCCTGAAATCCCAAAGGGGTGTGGTCAGCATGTGGGACACACATGGAGCTCACACACACACACACGCACACACAGTGTTCTAGACGATAGACATAGGCCTATAGCAAAAACACATGCAGATCTTGTATGCTGTACATATATGTTCTGCTCACACCTACATGGGTCCATTTGGTTCACACACACACACTCAAACAGCAGACAGTGATTAATGAGGTTCAGTTGTTCCTGTGTAATGCCACATCTGCTACCGGAGATGAGACCTCAGCACGAGCCGGAAACAATATGGCCACAATCACACACACACACACACAAACCCCCGTACCACAACACACACCACACTCACACACAGTCGTGCTCTCATTATACCGGGGCCAACCTCATCTCAGCATCCACCCTCAGCACACACACACGCAGGCACACGACCCCTACACACATATGCCCAATGCAAGGGGCAAACCTAATGTGGCCCTCCACCCACACACACACGACCTTCACATCCCCCACCCCACAAAGTCCCCCCCCCCCCCCCCCCCCCCCCCCCCCCCCCCACCACCACCGCAGCCTCCCTCCCCAGAGGTCCAGAATCCCCAGACCCCAGTGCCTGGTCTTCCCCTGTCTCCCTACCACTGGTATCCTGCACATGGCCAACGAACAGGGTCATTGCAAACCCTCTTCTCCATCTCTCTGTCATCTCTCTCTCTGTCATCTCTCTTTCCGTCAGCCCTGACTTGTTCTACTGGCCCAGTTGGGGGAAGCCTGTCTCCTGGCGAGATGTGTGTGCTTGGATGTGTCTTGAGTCTCGATGTGTGTGTGTGTGTGTGTGTGTGTGTGTGTGTGTGTGTGTGTGTGTGTGTGTGGTGTCCCCTGTAAAGCCACATGAGGGAACAGAAGTTCCTGCCAAATGGCAAGACAAAGGTAGGGTGTGGGCTGTGAGTTTTATGGGGCCTGACTGAAATATCTGTGTATGTGTGTGTGTGTGGGTGTGTGTGCGTGCATGTGTGCATGTGTGTGTGCGTGTGTGTGTGTTGTCTGAGAACAATGGGAGGCAGATCTTATAGCTGACTGCAGGGGAATTGTTCAGGAGACAAATGAACATTTTATTTATCTGTCCATTTGGGACGTTCTCATTGAACCCTTTAGATCACAGAACCTTCTGGATCTCCTCAGTCTCATTTCCAGACAGCAGAAAATACTAAGGATTTAATATTAATATGCAAAAACAATTGCATGAAATTATTCAAGTTAAAGATATTAAACTCTATACATCTATGATCTATTTGGAATAAATTTAGCTATGAATCGAAATATATTATCTTTAACCACCCACTAGCTAATGATGTACCACCATATCTTTTAGCCTGAGGGCTGACAAACAGCCTTTGGCATGGTTGGAAAACAAGACAATGATTTGAATGTGAGAATCATAGTTGATCCAGTTCTCAGCGTTGACGACACAGTGAACACATGCAAGCACCTCAGCCCTAACAGGAAGATACGTATGTGATGTGGGGTTTTGTTGCTATAGAGCCCCCCTCCATAGCTAGAGAACAAGCTGCATTGGAAATGGATCTAGGTCCATCATGAGCAGGTGATGGCTTTCTTTACACAGTCAAGATAACCGGTAGACTGGCAAATGTTCTGAACGTTACTGCGTCAGCACCTCTGACGCTTTAACACTTGGAGGGAACGCTATCTGCTAACACAGATAATTAAACCAGAGGGAAATTAGAATGGCTTGTCTTCTTTTCTCTTCTTTTTTCTCTTTTTTTCTTTGCTCTTTCTTTTACCTCTCTCTCTCTTCTCTCTCGCTCTCTCTCTCTCTCACACCCTCCCCCACTTCACCCCACACTTATTCCTCGTCAGCAAATCAGGCTGATTGTTGATTAAATAGGAACCCTTGGGTAGAGTGGAGACAGGGATTGGGGTAGATGAGTGGAGAGAGGGATGGGGGGATGAGTGGAGAGAGGGATGGGGGATGAGTGGAGAGAGGGATGGGGGATGAGTGGAGAGAGGGATGGGGGATGAGTGGAGAGAGGGATGGGGATGAGTGGAGAGAGGGATGGGGGGATGAGTGGAGAGAGGGATGGGGATGAGTGGAGAGAGGGATGGGGGGATGAGTGGAGAGAGGGATGGGGGATGAGTGGAGAGAGGGATGGGGGATGAGTGGAGAGAGGGATGGGGGGATGAGTGGAGAGAGGGATGGGGGGGATGAATGGAGAGAGGATGGGGGGGATGAATGGAGAGGGAACAGAACTCATATTCCAAAACTGACAGTGGACACACACACACACAGTAATGAAAATAAAATATTCCACCTAATTATCCCGACCGTCATATTAACAGTAATAATTCAGTTTGGGTCGTGAGTGCTTTAGCTGACTGTGACAGTAATAGGGGCCTTTACTGTGTTGTGAATGGACAGAAATACATTTTTGAGGTAGTTCATCGTTTTCATTTTGTGCCGTTGGCACTTGCTTTACTAGCCAATACCACAGTACAGCACCCATGGGTGTCACATGACCCTTCTTGTCTGGCTTTTGCTGAAATGAACAGACCCAGACGTTGTATAGGTGAAATGTGATCAAACTAGATGGGTCAATTGGTTGCTTTGTCAGCTTGTGGGCTCACTACACAGAGTATTGGCACTAGAAAGTGTGTGCCCAGCTGTGGCATGCTTTGTTGTTCTGCAGAGTAGATAATAGGAGCATAAAGAATAGCTTGGATGACAGCAATGCCACCATCCAAAACACACAGCGAAGCACCATACGGCACACACACACACACACACACACACACAGATACAAAGCACAGGCTATAGTTTTTGGGGCGGGTAAGAGAGAAGGGGAGGTGGGGGGGGGGGGGGGGGGGAGAGGGGGGAGAGGGGGGGGGGTTGCCATGGTGACCAAAGCCAGAGAAGGAAGAGCTTGTGGCTGCCTTCTGACCCTTATTGTGGGTCTGGGTGGCGCTAAGCTCAAACGTAGACAGCTGTGGCTGGAAAGTCAAACCATTCCAGGAGGTGGACAGGAGGTGGACACTGAAAAGAACTCATCTACAACACACTTAAAGACACAGATGTACTCATTCACAATCAGACCAGCCGAGGTGAAAAAGCAAAAGGTTTAGATTGAGTGAGAGAATGACAACGAGAGAAAAAGTGACGGTGTGGCTGAGAGAGAGAGGTAGAGAGAGAAAATGAGAGAAAGGGGGAGAAGAGAAAGTTGAATGTTCTATAAAAAAAAATCCAAATGAGGCAGGCCGCAGCAGCCTGTCAGTTGGACTCAGGGAAGCGCTGGCGGTCAGTCTGAGCCACCCTGTATTAGCATCACAAAGACCTTATGCCGATATCATCAAAGGCTGCCAATCCATTGTTCATCCTGCTAACCCAAAGGGCAGAGGAGAAACTGCCATTTCAATTGCTGTTTCATGAAAAACCTCAGCACACCCACACAAGACAATTATACAGCAGAGGGTTATCTGACACAAATTAAATGAGAAGAGAGAAGGATTTGGTTAAAATCATGTTCTTAGAAACACAGACTGAACTATTAAAAAGTGAAATCCTACAGCCTACAGAACATCACCCGATGCTATAGTTTGATTGTTCAGCCCTACACGCGGCACAATACCTGTGACACTCATGAGGCAGTGCCCCCCAAACACTGAGCATGAAAACCCTGTTACAGTTGCAGCCGTAAATATTTACCCTCAAGCACAACACCGCAAAGCCATTTTTTATTGTTAGATTTTATGCTTTTGTGGAAGTAGGTCTGGCTTAAAGTGTTCCACGACCATAGAAGGGATAACAGATCAAAAACTGAACAGGATCCACCTCCAGCATGACCATGACCAACTCCCCCCACCCCCCCACCTCCTCCCCCCCACCCTGTTTTCTCGGGGGGGGGGGGGAAACAGACAAAAAAAGAAAAGGCATTTCACCATAATGAAAGGGAGGAGAGGGTAAAAGAGGTAGGTAACCTAGGTAACGGTGGAGGATGTTTGCTCCAGGGGCGGTGGGCCTGAGCGCGCCGAGGAGGAGGGAAACACCGAGGAAGAAAGGAGGACTGGAAACAAGTGGGAGAGAGAGACAAGAGAACCCCCAGCCACGCCGGATGAGTCATTCATCGTGTGGAGCTCACACAAACACACACGCACACATGTACACACACGCAGACGCACGCACTTACACACACACACACACAAAGCACCTTGCCACGCAGTTCAAGAAGTGTCATGGTCACATATATAAACACTAAGGCTGAATACAAACATCGTTACACTCAGCTTTTTCTCCCAAAATCCCTGCCTTCCCCTGTTGTTCTAGGTCTGAAAGTTCGGCCTTGACCGTGACGTGGAGGACAAGAATATTCCAAACCCAGGGGGAAATTTGACAGTCAAGTGTGAAAGGTTGCTAACAGCATAGCTGACGTGTATTTCAACGGTCAATGTCCTTCAAAAGTCGTTTTTTAGTTTACAATGTCAATGGTGATAATCCTTCTGTACATGGGTTACTGTTCATGTCCGCAATTTGTCTAGGAAACAAATAAAGAACATATCTATCTATTCATTTATCTATCCAAACAACGGCAGTAGCTACTTGTCACTTGGTGAGAACATGAACAGTCTTTTCTGTTTTCCCCAACACAGGCTGGAAGTGAGAAATTCCTTCTTCACTCTGCTATGTTCTTTCACCAACTTCAAAGGCAGCATTGTCAACCCAGGCAGAGGAGGCGGGAACTGAGACGGGATCAAACACAAACCCACTTCTTCCTCCTCGGTCTGAATGGGCAGACTGCCTCCTACAACTGGGTGTCTGAGCAGCAGCAAACCTATTAAGGACCAACTGGACTGCTGCCTGGAAGTTTTCTGTGAAGACCCCGACAAAGGGAAGACATTTAATGAGCTTGATCCCAAAACATAACCATGACAAAATCATCACAAACCGGTGCTTATTGTCTCCCGCCATCCCAAGCCCTAGAGGACTGGCCTTCAGGGTCAGGGGGGGGTATCCCTGTCTCTAAGCCCCAGAGGGAGGAGGTGTGGTGGGCCACAGCCTACCTGGATGATGATGGGTCCTGGGTTCTGGAGCACCTGTCCCTTTCACACAGACAGTGCAGGACTACAATATGAGGAGACATGACACCGATACGTAACCTTGACGTCACATGACCAAGGACACCTCTGCATCTGAGACCCTCCGTCATCTCAGTCTGGCTTGTGTACGATGGTTAGGATAAAGCAATACCCCTCTCAGTCAATAAGAAGAAATCCTCAATTGCCAGAGATTCTTTTCAATCACAATCTCATTTATTAACACATACAAATACAAATGTAAAGAACACAATGAATATTGTCCATGTCAAGTGATCAGGGACAAGCTACAAAAATGTTAAATAAAAAAAATCCACCTCATATTGTGGCCATCAGAGAGCCCTGAGCTTGATATAAAAGTGTGTCATAATAGAAATCTGGTAAGTTGGAGAATGATTTATTTTAGGAACTGTGGGTATAAACATATTTACATCAGGTGGGTCATATTTCATTAAGCAATATTAGTCAGCCACAATACCATTCTATTCATTTATTTAAAAAATAAAACAAAAAAACCATCAGATACAATCCCGTAACCTTGGCTGTAAAACATCAACAAAAAAACGATTGATTTGGGGAAACTTTCCAATACCATCATTTGCATGCTGTAACAAATAGAGCTGTCATCAACTGCAGAGTTTCATGGCTTATCTTTCAGACCAGAACCAACACACAAGTTTAAACTGACTCCATATCGGCCGTCAGCTGTAGCGCATTGTGACCGCATCCTAACTAATCCATCAGTGACAGAGCAATTCTCATTTTATCCAGGCAAACATATCAATCTCGCTTCGTAAAAGTCCACTGTGGCTCTGAGCAAGGGACAAGGTCCAGGGTCAATGTTCACAGTATGGGGGTCACTAAGAGGGAGGGTCGTCACCATGTATGGCTTTATACTTGGCCATCTCTTCCGGAAATACTTTTCCCAGCTCGGAGATCAGAAGGCTCTTGAATTTCTGTAATTAGAAAAAACAAATATTGTGGTCAGAAGAAGATGAGCAAGAAGAAGGACTTAGAAGATCACAAGGCCACCGCTGAGCTGCTCTTACCGTCATGGTGTCAATCTTTCCTTTCACCTGCTCATTTTTCGCCAAAGCCCTTTCCAGACACTCCTTAGTGTACAGTTGAGGGTTACGACCTTGATCTATGTATCTGTGAAAATTAAGTCAACATTTATTTTAGGTGCAGTCCATGTAATACATCATTTGTTTTCATAATGACCAAATAAAACAACAGTCACTTGTGAGAACTAGGTAAGTGAGGGAATTGAGTCTAATTTATTCACGTTTTAATTTTTTGGTAGTCATTTACTTGGATTTCGAAAGTTGGAACTCACTCAAAAGCTTCAAGAGGAACGTTGATCTCGTGGAGCTGCTGTCGACACTTCTCAATATCCTGCAATCCAGTTATCATGAAGTTTCTGAAATGCAAAGGGTGAGATTTTACATCCGCGTTAGCAAGTACGGCAGATTTTCTAAACCAGCGACCACAACCTCTCCTAGTACAAGCAGGGATAGTACCGACAGCTAGGCTACGTACATGTTTGTTTGGTTGGAACGCAGCGAATGTTGTAAAATTGTAGCCAATTATGTACGTTCTTTGGTAGTTTATATTCGCAGAAATACGTTCTGTTGTTACACAAATAAATTATGTTGTTACATACAGACCACACAACTATAGCTAACTGGCTTGAATCGCATCTTCTTGCCTACATCCCCACTTACAATTTTTGGTTGAGTCCTGTCTGGCTGCTTGGTTGGAAGTCGCTAACGATAATTCCCAGCTGTCGAATGTTTTCAATAAACTTCTCAAGATGTTCTTCGAGATTGTCAAATTTTTCAGCCATGTTTGAAAGAAACAACGTATTCTACTGATATAAACAGTAATAATTGGTGTAATAAAACCAGTTTTTTGTCAATTCATCATAACCAAACGACTATCCCCGCACTCCGAACACCCATAACACTAAACTACTTTCAGGCAGCTTGACAGCCAATCACTGTGCAGAATGTTCAGTAACCGTAGTAACAGCCAATCACATTTACGTCTGTCGTCGTTAAATGCTGCAAAGTGTCGCGCAGCTTGACAGGCAAAATATAGGCTATTTATAATTGCCATTTCGGAACAAACGAAATAAAATGTTACTGTTGTGGTGTTCAAATTAAGGTCAGACTCAGAGGCTCACACACACATGACTAATTCACTGATAAATAGAATATGTTTATTTTATAGGCCTTTGGCAACTGCATGTTCAAATTCAAACATCGTGTATGAGTTTTATATATCTAACTAAGCTATATAGAATATTCGAAATTGGGGGAGGGATAAATGTCTAGGCTATGGGGTAAAAGGGGCGAAAGCCCTGCCCCCTTTTACTTTCATCATCCTCATAGTCGGTCCGATCTACATAATTAACCATTCAGCCCTACAAGCAACGGAAGCCATCCCACGTCTGCACCGTTCGTTCGGTTATCTATGTTCGTGTGTGAAAGGGAGAGAGAGAGAGAGAGAGAGAGAGAGAGAGAGAGAGAGAGAGAGAGAGAGAGAGAGAGAGAGAGAGAGAGAGAGAGAGAGAGAGAGAGAGAGAGAGAGAGAGAGAGCGCTCTGAGAAGAGTGTGTGCGCGTGCCTCCGCTAAGGATTATCGGGGTTGGTTCGTCCTCAGCAACATTAGAGCCAGTGTTGCCGCAGCTGCAGTTACATCAAAGGCTTAGCTCGCTCCTTCAGGTCAGACCGAGGGAAGCTTTGTTGGATGTGAGCATTTGAAATTAGAGTCGACTGTGATAGTAAGCGTTTCGTTGCACTGGCGGATTTTCTCCGTACAACAGGGTAGGTCGATACGAATGATTTTTTTCCCAACTAGTAAATGAATGTTTCGCTCAGCTATTTCTAAGCGCGTCTGTTAGTTGGTCTGCAGTTATCTACCGCAGTCATAGCGTACAGACGATAGGCACCTGTGCCACTATTCTATCCTGTTGATGACAATGACTTTTGTGTGTTTCAGTTGGTCCTTGACAAGATGATGCACTGAAAAAGGATTACATGCAAGTCCCCAGCTAACACCCTCTAAGGTTGCAGTAAACTGGGGGATTGCGACACTAGTTGTCGTTGTGTACGGTTTCAAGTAGTCGGACCGGGAGAATATTAAGTCTCGCCCTGTGCACGGCGTATTAATAATGGCCACTCTACTGCGGAAAATCGGTCTGATTCGTCTTCACGACCGAGACACAGAAGACCCCAAGCATCACCAGGGATCACTCAAAGGGACGAAGGGAAACCAGAAGAACAACGCGAAGCATTGCCAGACAACTAACGAAACTAACATCCTGAGTACCCCCGAGATAAAGGCAAAAAAGCTGGACCAACACACCAGCAAGGACAAACCGCCCGTAAAGGATAAGCAGGGCAAAGATGCGAAAGAGAAACAGCAAACTGGAGGAGGTGTGATTGGGGGCAAAACGACCAGTGCCTCGATACCACCGCTAGCGCCTCACCGGCAACACTGCACCCAGGTTCGGACGCGGAGACTAATGAAGGAGCTTCAGGAAATTAAGCGGTTAGGTGATAACTTTATAACAGTGGAGCTGGTCGATGACAATCTCTTCGATTGGAATGTGAAGTTGCACCAGGTGGACAAAGACTCTGCCCTCTGGCAGGACATGAAAGAAACGAACACCGAGTTCATACTACTGAATGTCTCTTTCCCCGACAATTTCCCCTTCTCCCCGCCTTTCATGCGGGTACTTACTCCCCGGTTGGAGAACGGGTACGTGTTGGACGGTGGAGCGATATGCATGGAATTGTTGACCCCCCGCGGATGGTCCAGCGCATACACTGTTGAAGCCGTAATGAGGCAATTTGCCGCAAGCCTCGTGAAAGGACAGGTGAGGGTTCATTAAATACCACTTTTACATTTAGCCTGCATGTGTGGCATGTGCCGTCTGCGTTTTATTTGGAAACATTTCCTAAAGGTAGACTATTAGACGCTGAGCTGTGTTCATTGGACTGCATGGCAATGCGTAACTTAAGTATTTCGCCTTGACTAAATAGGATAGGCTATCGAAATACGCATCGCATAGCCTTATTTCCCCAATAAAACAGAATTAATTTAGTTTTAACCCGTGGTCTGTGGAAGGAAGCCATCTCCTAATCTTGAATATGATTAATCTTTATGTGACATTATGGCGGCCATTTCACGAAGTGTTCACTCGTTCTCTCTGTCTGATTTATTACCTATTCTGCCTAACCCCCATCGCAGTGCTGCCTACAGCCTATACCTTCTGGTATCTTCTCCAAAAATCCTCACCGTTGGGATGAATGGCAGGCTATGCTAAATTAAAGGACAAGGTCACCACTCAAACGACATCAAAACGACAGAGGCGGGAATTAATTTGGACAGAACGATCCTGCCTGTGGATGAAATCCAAACATGAGCGTGGGTTATGCAATTATAACTCAACAAATAAATAAATAAAACTACCGACATGAATGCAAAAATATAGCTAAAAGATGACAGCGGGGTCTACGGATGGATGGATGGATTGGATGGCTGTAGTCAGCTGGTATGGGGATTTTTTCTGTCCCCACTGACTATTATGCAATCCTGTCAAATGTGTTTTCAGATTCTCGGTGCAGTGCAGCGCTCGATAAGGGGCATTGAAAATAACACCAGGGAGTATCTATCATGCATTCAATTATTTTCACATAGGCGTAATTAGTCAAAGACACTGCGTTTTTTATTTACACGTTATAGCTTCATTATTACTATAGGTTCACAGAATCATTTGTCGCATCTTCTTAGTAGGCTGTTTGGCGTTTTGCCCGTCACCTCTGACGTCATTGCTATGACAGCGTTATGGCAGCAAATCGGAATCGCCCCCCTCACTCACCAATCCCCAGAGATCGTTTTTAAATTATGATAAAATTGCTCAAAATCCGTGTCAGAACGTGAAGGTTTCAAAGAGTCTTTAAACACATGGTGTCTGTGTGGTCAGGTGTTAGGCTGCAGTTAGATGCAGATGGTGATGAATCTCAGCTTTGAGAGATGGATGTAGTGCTATGTACTCTAATTATGGTGCAGTGCCGTCCTCCTTCAGTTTGCTAATGAAAACATTATTGATTCCTTACAGACGCAGATTGCGTGTGTGTGAGTTAGTGTGTGTGTGTGTGTGTGTGTGTGTGTATGTACGTGTTAGTTCATTTCCTTTTCGTTTGCCATTACACTCATCTCATAAAAGCGTTGTGTTCCTTTATAGCACACATGGTGTCTTTTTTTTAACCACGTATGCACACACACGTACACACTTATACTCACAGTAGTAATGAACATGTCAGCATGAATGGTCTTCATGCCAAATAGCCAATTCTTTGAGGGTCAGTGTTTTCACCATGAGAGAGGAACACAGAGAGTTTAAACTGAGCAGGTCAAGGCTCTGTTCAGGAGGGGTTAGGAGACCAGTAAACCTGTCATCTTCACTTCCAGTACATGTGCAGCATGGTTTGTGTGACCTTAAAGGCAAATATATTTCAGTTAAAAGTGGGTATCTCATAAATAATGGGACATTGCTGGGGCTATGCTCTCGAATTGCTGTTTGTTGCCCTCGATCACAAGACGTCCTCAGAGCGCTCCGCTAATTCTCCTACTCGCAAATTGTCCCAGTGCACAAGGAAACATCCTGTTCACATGCATGGTTAATAGTGTCAACAACAACACCAGACCATGCTCAGTGATGTCATGACTTTGGCCATGTCATGTTTATCTCTGGCTCTGGGACACGTCTGAGTGACGCAATCCTCAGCCCAAAGCCGCTTCCCACGATGCACTGGGAGCCTGAGCGCCCATTGACTGATCTCCATTCACAAGCTTAACCCTTCAGCCTCTCCTCACACGAGCACAGCCCTCTGGGCACGTTAGCGAACGGGCGCTGAACCGAAATGGGTAAACAGGGTCGTGGCTCAGTACAGGCCCGCGGGTGTCTCCCCGGGTGTGAATATATACCCTCAAACTCCTCTCGCCTCCTCTCTCTCTCTCTCTCTCGCTCTCTCTGTCTCTCTCTCTCTCTCTCTCTCTCCACCCTTCCTTTGTCTCTGCAGCTCTCTCCACACCCTGCGGGATCTTTCTTTGAGGATGTCTCTTCCCCTCTCCGTTCCTGCTGCTGTGTTTTTATCACTTTTTTCGTGCTCTCTGTCCATTTCCCTTCGTCTTTAAATAACAACATCGGTAATTAAAGCTCAATTTTCCATTTTTAATCCTGAAATCATAGGCTTTTAGAGAAGCTTATCGAAGGCTTATTTTCTCTATCTATCTCTCTCTTTCTCTCTTGCTCTCTTTCTCTCTCTGGCTCTCTCTCTTTCTCTCTTGCTCTCTTTCTCTCTCTGTTATTTCTGGTTAGTTGAGCATCATGCAGTTCGGACATGGCCCTGGGCAGGGACAATTTCTGTCCTTCTATCCACACTTTCACCCCCCCCCCCACCACCAACACCACCACCACCACCACCACACACACATGTACACATAACACACACACTGTTACCATGGCCAGTCTCAGTTCACTGGCATACATGCTGTGCAGGCAGGAAGGACATTTATGTGCTACATGTCCACACAGGCAGGTACTGGTCAGCCCAGGCTCGCCACACATATCAATGGAACAGCATTCAACACCCAAACAGACAGGATGTACATCAACCGTTTACAACCTGTCTTTAGGAATCGATACTGTATGTCCTGACAATAGCTGACGTTTGGATCCGGTGCCATAAACTGTTTAGCACAAACCTTGTTTAAGCAACAAATTGAAGGATATAGAATGGGAGAAGGCATAGGGAGCCTCTATTGGCCATGTTCTACAAGTGCCCAATGTTCTGGTCTGCCCTAGTGTGTGTAAGTACTTGTGTGTGTTTGTGTCAGTCTGTTTGACTTATACCAGAACCCCTTCTTACTGGTACGATTACTGTTGTTTCAGTCATGGAAATATGCCCTAATCAACTGGCCGACCAGTCGCACGGCTGACTCATCTATTACACAATGTGACAGTGTTTAGAAGACAGTGTGTCACGTGGAACAGATGCAATCCTTTGCAGAACAGGCAGTTGCTCCTGAAGATACTTCTATGTATCCGTCATCACAGAAGGAAAAGGACAACTTCACAGGGAAACGGATCTTAACAAGGACACATCATATACAGGCCTCATCCACGCTACGTTCAATTGGCAATCCATGATCCTATTCGGAAAGCGAATAGACTTGACAAGCCATCCTTTTGTTTTAATGGGTTTTTGAAATCGTATTATGCGATGAAAGATTAAGAACGGCCTTTGAATGAATCACACGGGTGCCACTCAGTGTTTAATTATTCAACCATTGTCTGTAAATATAAGACTTGTTGTTCTGCTTCTGATTCATCCTCCCACACGGCAGTGCCCAGAAATAACTTGGTACAGCTCTTAGCAGTAGTAAGCAGCTTTAATATCACTAACAACGCCTACGCCCTTTTCCATATTCTATTCTTTTGTTGTTGTGTGTGTGTGTGTGTTTTGTTTGTCGTTTTTTGGGGTCGTTGCTCAGATCCACGTTTATTAAAAGGACTTGCGTGTGAAGAAAGGCAGTTTCACCAAGATGGACACTGGGTCAGTGAAGATGTCTCCCAAACATGTCTGAGCTGTAGATAACAGGCTTTTTGCACCCTTCACTAGAACGCTCCCATATTCATACACTCTCTCCTACTTCATTCGGGAGTGGTTGACCGTCTCCACGGCTACGCAGGCCTGTGTCATATCTTACTTCCCTGAATGTCCCCCCCATCCCCCTCTGGGGGGGACATTCCCATTGGTGATAGAAAGTGACATCTTAAAAGGTTTCTCTGCTCTTAAACATGGATTTAACGTTAGACAAACGCAAAAAGCATTTGTGCTGTTAGCATCAATGTCATGACTGTGGTTGTTTCTTTCTTCTGATATGTGTGTGTTTCTCTGTGTGTGTTGGTTTGCCAAACAGTTCTTGAAGGCAGCAAAGAAAAAATGTTCTTACTCCCGTGGATTAGGGTCTACGTTAGTTTATGAATGTGAATTGACAATTGAATTGACAATTAGGGGAGTCAGGTGGCTAAGCGGTTAGGGAATCGGGCTAGTAATCTGAAGGTTGAGAAACATTGTGTCCTTGGGCAAGGCACTTCACCCTACTTGCCTCAGGGGGAATGTCCCTGTACTTACTGTAAGTCGCTCTGGATAAGAGCGTCTGCTAAATGACTAAATGTAAATGTAAATTGACAACAATTGTGCTCCTACTGATCATGTGTCTCTCCCTCCCTCCCTCCCTCCCTCCCTCCCTCCCTCCCTCCCTCCCTCCCTCCCTCCCTCCCTCCCTCCCTCCCTCCCTCCCTCCCTCCCTCCCTCCCTCCCTCCCTAATGCAGGGCCGTATCTGTAGGAAAGCAGGGAAGTCTAAGAAGGCCTTCAGCCGCAAAGAGGCCGAGGCCACCTTCAAGAGCCTGGTGAAGACCCACGAGAAGTACGGCTGGGTCTCCCCTCCGGTGTCCGACGGCTGAGGAGCTCCCCCCCGCCACCACCCCCACCCCCCTGCCCGCCCGGCGCTAGCCAGCTAGCCACCCATGCTAACGACACACCACGCTAAACTCAACTCCTCTCGACGTTGTCCTGTTTTGGTTTTAGTTTTCAACAGGGTTTCTTGGTTTTGTTTTTTGGGGGTTTAAGTGTTTTTCCATCTCACCGAACTTCTACAGCAAACAAGAACTCTCCAGGTCTCCTCACTTCCCTCTATTCAGCCGCCGTTCCATTCCACCAGCTCTGCACTTGTTTTTCTCTCTCTCTCTCCACCCTTCCCTCCATCCCTGCTTCAGAGATTGGCAGACTGGGAACATTGTAACAGATCTGGCGGAGTCTTGAGACATAGCATCTGAACTATGAACTGTTACGAGATGGGAGCTGGTGTGTATGTGTCTCAGCGGAGAGTGTGTCACCATTGTGGGAGGGGGGGGGGTGTACACACACACACACTGTACCCACACAGAGGGACTGACAGACTCTGACCAGGTACAGCTCAACCCTCCCCACCCCCCTGTGAAAGACTACTGAGGGATGGAAGATGCATCCACCTCCATGAACCCCCCCCCACGCCCCGACCTCCACCCTCGTTCAACCCCCTCTCCCTTTGATGACGACAGACATCGCACCAAACATGCATTTCTTTCACACCTGAAGGGTCATTTACATATACATGAAAGCCGTTAATGTCTAATAGACGGACAGCGCCACACTTTTCATGCTCGCTTGCCCCTCCTCTCCTTTCTTTTGACTGTGCTTATGTTCACAGTTCAATGCAACATGACGATTGTAATTTATGTGGGGCTGTGCTCTCTCTGTCTCTCTCTCTCTCTCTCTCTCTCTCTCTCTCTCTCTGTTTATCTCTATCGCTCTGTCTCGCAATCATTTTTCCTCGTTGCTAAGTTTAGAGCTCACTGTTGTGTAGATGGGTATGGATATCTAATGGAGAGAGAAAAAAAATCCAATGTTGCTTTACGCAGAGACTTCATGAAAACGTGATTGGCATTCAACCGTAGCTCACTCTCTCTTTCTTTCTCTCTTTGTCTCTCTCTTTCCAATTAGCATTATGTGTAGGAGAGGAACAAGAATTATTGTCATGTGATTTAGATACCAGATGGTCAAAGGCATGATGTTGTGTGTGTGTGTGTGTGTGTGTGTGTGTTCCTGAATCACTTCTTCATTTCATGTCAATCAGGGCTAATATTTCTGTTGTCAGCCCATAGTGCATGATGACTCATACTCATGCCTGTGTGTGGGGGTTTTGCCGTTTTGTCACACTGTGTTTCCTTAACTTGTGACACGGGTGTGTGTGTGTGCTTCTTGCTTCTTTAATCTGTTCAAACCCATGTAAGAACTGAAGTACAAGATGGTCAACAAGCCTCTAAGCCTGTCTCACAGTTATGACATTTACACACGCATACACACACACACACACACACACACACGCACACACACACACACACACACGCACACACACACACACACAGCAGCCTTCTCATGGGTGGAGTGTGCTTAGTTACAGGACAGTGTGTCTCTTCCACACTGATTGATGTGTGGCGAGAGCAAGCAGGGACGGGGGGGTGGGGGGAGGTTGAAGTGAGCGACAAGAGCGCTTTGATATTTACCGGCGGCTTCCTAAAATGTCAGCTGGAATGCGAAATGGCTGAGGACATTTCGTTGGGCTTTTTTCCGCTTCACACCACTCCATCCCTACCCCGTCCTACAACCTCGCAGTCGAAGAGAGTACCTGCAGTAGCCAAACTGGCTTCTCTGCGTCTGTAGAGATGGTACTGAATGCCAGAGACTACCTGACTTTTGGGCACCTTCGAGTCTTTCACTTCCTGACTGTCGGGTGCCGACACCCGGCTGTAAATGTCACAGGATAGCTGCTAATTAGCCTGACATTTGAACAGATTGTCAGTAGACGCACACGCAGATGAACACGTCGAACCTCCCGCCCCGCTCTGGCATTTGCCACTTACAGTCCTGAAGGGCTGGTAGTGACAGGGCGGATGTCGGAAAAACACAACCAACCAATCAGCCCAGGCAGAGGCTCCACGTGTACGCCCCTGGGAATCAAACCTCGGTTTTGGATGCGTCATGAACCTCTTGAGCCTGCGTCAGCCCTGCCGAGCTGAAGCCTAAGTACGATTTATTCGTTTGAATTGGACAGTGTGTTTAATCCATCACATTGCTAAGCACCTTGTTTTTTGTATTATATTGATGGCGTGCGTGTGTGTGTGTGTGGCATGCGTGAAACTCCAGCAGTTAGTCACCATCTGGTATCTGATCATGCAAAAAGTAAAATCCTATTGGTCCTCTCTGCTTTTGGTTAAGGTAGTCATTTCAGGGTTGTTTGTAGGTGTTCTCTTGAACTGAGAGGAGAAAACTGTAAAAGTTATTATAAGATAAAATATCTCCAAATTGGGTGTTTGCCGGTTTAAAGAGAATCATTTTGTGATATAGTTTAGATTGGTAGTTTGCAGACACTAACTGGGTGAATTGATTCTGTTGTATTATATCTGCATGTGATAAGTGATTGGTAGCTAGCTCTCTTTTTTTCAAGAAAAGTAAGAAAATAGCAGGGGGGGAAACAAACAGAAAATGCTTCTCTTATCTCGTTTTTTCAGTTCTGTACGTAATTATTTTCCTTTCAATGTCCTAAAAATGTCACGTTGTGTTCTATGAATGTTTGTGTTTTAATTTATTTGTGGTTTGCCAAAATGAAGATTTTGAAGCATGTCGCAGGTATTGTCACAGAAAAAGAGAAAAAAAAAACTAAGAATGATATGTATCTGTATCTGATGGGTGTTTTTGGGGGAACATTCAGGGACCACGTCACGATTAGACAGTGTGTCATAAAGCCTCAAGATCCTCCAAGGAGCATGTCCTCCACAGGAGCAGAAGTGGGAGGGATTTGACTGTATGGATTGGAAATCCTCTGTGCCCTGGCTATTTCCTGGTCTCCAGAGTGACATCGTGACTGTCCTATACCCATACGTCTAGTTCTGGTTCTGGCAACTAAATGGTCCTGGATAGGGGTTCCTCTTAGACACACATATCTGGTCAGATTCACCTAGCCCAAACCTTATTCACAATGGGCCAACAGACACGTAAAATAGACCAGAGATCCGTTTCTAAGGGAAACCTCCGTCCAAACTCTTTACGAGACTGTCGGGTTAAGACCAAGGTCGAAAAGTGAAAGGTCGATGCAAGACCAAACAGGAATGTGCAATAAAAGTTACGGCTTATTGAATCCCTTCTGAACGCAACTTGTCTTTCTTCTCACCTGCTTCTGAAGTGAATAATCGTACGTTATGTCAGCAGCCCCGATAGGATAGCACACACTCACATCATATGCAAGGATACACTTACATAGTAATCTATTGTCCTCGGCCATGCTCTAGTTTCAGTACAACCACGGTGTCTGTTTCCACGCTACCTCCAGCGGCAGTCCATACAGTCACGTCTGACACATTGACTCATCCCTGTCCCCTGCTCTGCGCTGCTGTGAAGACGAGAGGCATCACAGTACAGAGTGTACTGTTGCATGGAGCATGCTGGGATATTGCAGTCCAGAAACGTTGACTGCTGACGTCAAGTAGCGCACTCAAGTCTCGAGTGTGTGTGTGTGTGTGTTTGGGTGTGTATTTGCATTCTAGGTATCATCCTGCTAACACACTCCGTCTCGAGTGTGTGTGTGTGTCACGATTTGCATTCTAGGGATCATCTTGCTAACACTGTCTGTCTCAAGTGTGTGTGCGTGTATTTGCATTCCAGGGATCATCTTGCTAACACTTTCTCAAGTGTGTGTGTGTTGGGAGTCAGGTGGCTGAGCGGTTAGGGAATCGGGCTAATAATCAGAAAGTTGCAAGTTCGATACACACACACAGACACACACACACAGACACACAGACACACCCAGTCACACAGACACACACACCCACCCACACAGACACACACACACCCAGTCACACAGACACACATGCACCCAGTCACACAGACACACACATCCAATCACACAGACACACACATCCAGTCACACAGACACACACATCCAGTCACACAGACACACACATCCAGTCACACAGACACACACATCCAGTCACACAGACACACACATCCAATCACACAGACACACACATCCAGTCACACAGACACACATGCACCCAGTCAGACACAAACATCAGTTCATGCATACAGCGTTCTGGAGGCTCTTATCCATGCGGATCCTTCGTCCTCTTGGCCTCTGAGAGGGTGTTGAGTTCAGTGTTACTGTAAGAGCTGGAGTGTGCCGGCCCAAACACTGCAGGCTGGAGACCAGGAGTGGAATGACTCACCAGCTCTCCTACAGTAATACATCATTTATTGTCTTCAAGCTGTATTGGCTGCAGATGGGTCGGAGTGTATATATCCACCTGCCTCTATGGTGTCCCTGGTGTGGGGCTTTGTTTATGTGTGTGTGTGTGTGTGTCCTTCGACGCCTAACAAGCTCTTTTACCTGTCAATTTGTCACGCACCCAAGACTTTTCAACTTTGATGTTGTTGCACCATGAGTAACCTGCAAACACACACACACGCTCTACGATTGTCATGGTGGAGAGCATTCTTTATTGATCCCTGAGCCCTAATATGTTCTTTCCCTGTCACCTCTTTTCCAAGAAAGAGAGAGAAACGGAGAGAGGGAAATAGACAGCAAGCAGACAACACAGAAATAGGTTTGTTTTTCAACGGTACCCTGCAGGTGAGAACTAGCCAGAAACAAAAACACATTGCGAGAGGAGAGGAATGAGAGAGAACATGGCAGGTTAAGAGTGAGTGAGTGAGTGTGTGTGTGTGTGTGTGTGTGTGTATGTGTGTGTGTGTACTGTCTGTGTGAGACAGAGACAAAGAAAGGGGTGGCCGGGAAGGAAGGGACCAAAGCCATCCTACATCTCACCATCTGAATAATATCAGCTCCATTAGAAGTGATTTGATTTGCTGAGGCTCAATCTATCCGGATGGAATTTTCCAGAATCCTGCAGTTGGGGGTGAGCAACGTCAAGAGCTAGGTTAAGAATGCTCACAAAAAATATGAAACACCCACGTGTAGAAGACTTGTGTGTTTTTTCCCAGCAAGGGAAACATGATATTTATTGGTTGTCAGGATTGTTTCAGACTGAGAGACAGTTTGACAACCAGTGGCCCAGAAAACACCAGGGAGCAGGAATTTAAAAACCGACTGCTAAATAATGTATACGTCTTCTCCTCATTGTTCCAGTCTACAACGCAGACAGAGATCTCTCAAATCAGTTACCACATCCCATCCAACCTTACTTCCTATAACTGTTCATATATCATACCAGATACAGTGTACGTGTTCTTGCAATGTTTAGGTAAGATTTGTGTTTTCTGGAATTGGAAGGACGGCACTGTTGGAGAACTGGAGCATTCTCTCTACACGTCATTCATTATACATGTGTTGCATCTGTGTCCACAGAAAGTATTGCTTTGCCTGGACATACCATGTTGAAATATTGATGTTTCTTTTTACTGATCCATCTTTGGGATTTGGTGTTTTTGTGTGCGGAAGGGAGAGAGGGAGAGAGAGAGAGAGAGAGAGGAAAAGACAGAGGAAATGAGAGACAGATGGAGAGAAGAGAAATAACAAGAGGCATACTTTTTGGAGTGTTGGAGGGAGATGACGGTACTGTAGGGTGCCGTGTTATCCCATCCCACTGCAGTTGTCTGTTACGTAAGACCTGACTCGCTGCTGGAGAGAACAGTAAGCGGACTGGAGAGCTCCCTTCCCTCTCCCCATCTCTGTCTCTCTCGCTCTCACTCAGCGTCAATGCCAGGCCAAGCAGACTGGGACACTATAAATATTTTATATGGCACAGTGCATGTGGGAAAAAATTATTTATAGACACATTTTCAATGCTTTCAGAAGACTCGCCGCGTATGCGCGTTTGAGAGCATGTGTGTGTGAGGGGGTAAGCAAGGGTGCGTGTGTGTGTGTGTGTGTGTGTGTGTGGGTGGGTGGGCGAGAGACAGCGAGAGAGAGGAATAGAGAGAGAGGGAATGTCAAGAGAGGGAAGTAGAGATGAATTGAGAAAGGGACAGAGAGAGGGAGATAAAGAGGAGAGGAGACGGAAGTGATGGAGATTCATTCCCCTCCTCCCCTCCCTCCTCTGCATCCGGCCTTCTCTCTGGGCACTGGAGATGTTCCTCAAGGTGATCCCTCTCTTCCCTCTCTCCCAGGGGGGACGGGTGATTTATAACACCCTGCATAGCTGAGGGTGTGGAAGGAGAGAGGGAGAGAGAGGAGAGAGAGAGAGATAACAAAAGATATACATCCTCATGCATCCTAACATGCCACATTCAATTGAAAATGAAAACCATCGCTATTTACATTTAGTCATTTACATTTAGTCATTTAGCAGACGCTCTTATCCAGGGCGGAGCATTATAGGCCATCGCTATAATTATATATTATGTTATAATTGTTTGTTTTCGGATCAGTGATGATTAAGTTCTCTGATGTGTGTTACGTAATAATTACAATGGATTGTCCCTTCACTGTGGACTGCTTTGGCAACATTGCCCAAGCCTGAACATTCATCCCAATAAAGCATCATGGATTGATTTGAGACTTAGAGAAAGAGACAGAGGGATACAGAGGGAGACAGATAGAGAGACAGAGAGAGACAGATAGAGAGACAGAGAGAGACAGAGAGAGAGAGAGAGAGAGAGAGAGAGAGAGAGAGAGAGAGAGAGAGAGAATTCCGTCTGGTTTTATCTGTGTACAGAGGGAGAAGATAGGGGATGTTGTCATGCACAGCACACACACACTCTCCCACCATGGCATGCACAGACACGTGAGGGCTCGCAGCTTCACACACATGCTGATGGACACAGACCAAACAGCCTGGCTTCCGTGAGGCTTAATGTTTACAACTGACAGGATTATCATGTCACACATTCAGATGGGCATACTGTCCACATATGTTCGTTCGGTCGAATGCACGCTAACACACATGCAAACACACATAGATGGAGGCTATGCAGACACCACGCCGAGGGTAGCCCCAGATCGAAGACGTCACCTGATCTATCTCTGCCTCCCTCTGTCTCTCTGCCTCTCTGCCTCTCTCCGTCTCTCTCTCTCACGTACCTGAGTGGTATCTGGTATCTGATACCTCTTGCCTGGTTAGTTCCTGTTTTTTTTAAACATGCTGTGAATATTTGGATCAGCCTCTCTCCCTCACACACACACACAGTTGAAAGATCATATTTGCCCCTGACCTCTATCTTATGTTAACCTTGGTTTGCCCTGTAGCACAGATAATGTAATGACAAAGTGCTTGGACCTACTCATGCCACAGTAGGAACTCTGCCTTGCAAGGGATGGAGGATTCCAAGTTAGAGTCCGTTGAATTAGTTTGAAACTACTCTTTAATTTAATTCAACCCCAGGAGTGTTCATTTTGCCTGTTGAGTTTGCTTGTGAGATGGTCCTATGTAAAACACTCCTGGTGTTAAACTTACACTGAAAGTAGTATGTCTTGTGATGCCTGCTAAATTGTCTCTTCTCTGCACGTTGTATTCAAGATCCTGTTGTTACACCATCTGGTAAGAGACGGCATCATCCGGTGTTTGATAATATGCACTTCTGCAATTGAACTGTCATTTACATTTAGTCATTTGGCCGATGCTCTTATCCAGAGCGTCATTGTAAGACTAAATTGAGATCTCATTTTTGTAGAAGTATTATTGCAGTGTTTTGGTTTTTTGGTTTACCATGCATTCAATGGATTGCTACTGCAACAGATATGTTATTGTTGCACTGTATTTAAGTAAGTGAGGTATATATATATTTATCCAGTATTTGAAGTGTTTATTGACAATAATAAATGTTTTCATTTGGAGTGGTATGGCTTGTTGCAGTGATCTTTTCTGTGGATTTTAACACCTTTAAACGTCTGTTTGGAGAAACATACAGTAATTGCATTGGAGGGATTCAGGTCACGGGCCATGTAATAAAGTTATCAGGTTGTTGATGTTTGACATTCTTTTTCAATGGATAGTGTTGGATTCTAGAATTTCTGATGAAAAACAGAACCATGGGAATGGAGTACTGATTAGAATGAATAAATATGACAACGGATCTGTTGTATGCCTCTATGACATCATTGTGCTGTAGAGATAGAAATCATCTGTGGTGACATTTTCAAGACATTGCAGAAAAAGACATGTTCAAGACATTGCAGAAAAAGACATGTTCAAGACATTGCAGAAGAACATTGAAAAAACATGAAGTAAGAATGAAATGCCTATTCTTTTGTACATTTTGTCCTGTTAAGGTTAAGATTCATATTCATGTATTTGTAAAATGTTTCAAACATTGGTAACAATCCAATGTGTTGTCTTTTCCTTTCCAATAGTTTTTCTTTCAGAAAGTGTAAAAGCAAAGACTTACTAATTGTGAAGTTTAGCCTAGCCTGTGTAAGTTAAGTGTACAATTATTTTCTCAAGAACACAACATCAATCCTTGGCCTGATCGTCATTCAGCCGTATATATTATCTCAAAGTAAGCAGCAAACACTTTTTTTCTATAATTGTTGAAAAATTATAAACATCATGTGATACTTGTTTGTCAAGTTTAACTGGCTCAGTACTGACAAAAGCCAACACCTGTTCCCTTACTATGCCAGAATGTGCTACAGGCCAACACCTGTCCCCTTACTATGTCAGAATGCTACAGGCCAACACCTTTCCCCTTACTATGCCAGAATGCTACAGGTTATAATTGTCATATTATTTCAGAGAATAGCTGAGCTAAAAATGATAACATCAAACTCAGAATTGACCAGCTTGAGAAGGACTCACAGTGTGAAGTTGGTGAGTGTTAACTGTGCACTCCTTCACACCTGACACTTTCACAGTGTTTTACCTGTGCCACCTCTGAGAAACTGCTAACACATCTAGCCAGTTCAACTGTTTAGAAACAGTCTACCATAACCAACACTTCTTGGTTTATTGGCAACCTCCAGGAACAAATTGATGAGTGCCTTGCAACCTTCAGCCCTCTCCTGGAGTTTTCAGAGAGGATCTTGACCTGTGGTCAGAACCGCCCTGTGCAGACGCACCTGAAGAACTTCAAAGATCTTCTGGAGCTGATGTCCACAACCTTAATCAATCGGCCCATGCCACAAGGTAAGTGTACATTTGCATCTAAGTGAAAAACAGAAAGGAATTACTCGTGATTCCAATGTGGTTGCTTGACTAACAGGCAAAGGGAAAGTTGCAGCCTCTGACGCCGGTGATTGCATAGATAGCCACCTAGCTCCACAGGGTGAACTGAACAGGTGAGTAGGCCGTACATATAGGCAGCCTACTATTCAGAACAGCCCTCCCCATCCAACACACGTTCATGTGATAATGATGTTGATAGTGAATGTGCTACATGGTGTTTCATAATCCACGGACCGGTCTCTCCATGCAGTGCGAAGCCTGAGGTGCCTGGAGAGACGCAGCAGAGCTCTTGGAGATCCCCTGTCGTCCAGAAGAGAAACGCTGGGCCTCTCAACGCCTCAACCCCCTCTCCTCTCCTCGGTGCCTCGGAGAGTCCGGAGAGTCTGGAGGATGAAATAAACGAGCTGGCGTTGCAGCTGGAGGCCAAGCTGGTGTTGAGCTCCCCTGTCCTGGAGGAGAGGGAGGAGAACAGGACTCTGTGTTCAGCCGCCCCTCCAGTAGCCCCTGAAGCTGGAGTCAGAGAGCTGGCAGTGAGGACTGAGGACAAGCCTCGTCAGAGATGCTCCCTGACGGAGACACCACGGGCCTCCTCCACCTCCTCCTCCTCCTCCACCTCTGCTCTCAAAGGCTCTGGACGAGCCACTCGGAACTGTGGATGGGGTGAGAACTAAGTAGCCAAGCCAACAGCTCGTTTTCAGATCCAGTAGTAGTTCTCCACATGTTGTACACTGTGGGGCTTGCGCTGTGAAAGCTAAATCAACGTCTCATGAATGTTGTGGTTGTAGATGTGAAGGACCTAACTGCCCAGCTAAAACTAACATCTGTGACATCCGTCTTCACTATTGATCTTGGGGCTGGCTCTTCTGCTACAGCAAAACAGGTACATTCTAAGTATTATCTCCTGTAATGCTGTGGGCTCATTTACCCTTTCAATTAACAGTTGTAAAGACACGTATAGATCTTAATTTACTCTCCTCTTGAACAGGCCAACACTGGTGCTACCACATCCAGTACAATCTCTACTCTAGTGAGTGAGCTGTGTGTGGAGTCCAACATCCCAGTTCCTCCTGTGAGAGCTGCCAGCCCTGCTCCACCTGTGGGTGTTCCTGAGGAGGCTGGAAGACTGAATGGACTCTCCCCAAGGAAGGACAGGAAGACAGGGATCTGCTGCTCCTCCACCCCTGTCTTCCAGAAGACGCATGCTGGACCTCTCAACACCTCAACCCCCTCTCCTCTCCTCGGTGCCTCGGAGAGTCCGGAGAGTGTGGGGCTGCGGGGTCTGGAGGATGACATAAACGAGCTGGCGTTGCGGCTGGAGGCCAAGCTGGTGTTGAGCTCCCCTGTCCTGGAGGAGAGGGAGGAGAACAGGACTCTGTGTTCAGCCGCACCTCCAGTAGCCCCTGAAGCTGGAGTCAGAGAGCTGGCAGTGAGGACTGAGGACAAGCCTCGTCAGAGATGCTCCCTGACGGAGACACCACGGGCCTCCTCCACCTCCTCCTCCACCTCGGCTCTCAAAGGCTCTGGACGAGCCACTCGGAACTGTGGATGGGGTGAGAACTAAGTAGCCAAGCCAACAGCTCGTTTTCAGATCCAGTAGTAGTTCTCCACATGTTGTACACTGTGGGGCTTGCGCTGTGAAAGCTAAATCAACGTCTCATGAATGTTGTGGTTGTAGATGTGAAGGGCCTAACTGCCCAGCTAAAACTAACATCTGTGACATCCGTCTTCACTATTGATCTTGGGGCTGGCTCTTCTGCTACAGCAAAACAGGTACATTCTAAGTATTATCTCCTGTAATGCTGTGGGCTCATTTACCCTTTCAATTAACAGTTGTAAAGACACGTATAGATCTTAATTTACTCTCCTCTTGAACAGGCCAACACTGGTGCTACCACATCCAGTACAATCTCTACTCTAGTGAGTGAGCTGTGTGTGGAGTCCAACATCCCAGTTCCTCCTGTGAGAGCTGCCAGCCCTGCTCCACCTGTGGGTGTTCCTGAGGAGGCTGGAAGACTGAATGGACTCTCCCCAAGGAAGGACAGGAAGACAGGGATCTGCTGCTCCTCCACCCCTGTCTTCCAGAAGACGCATGCTGGACCTCTCAACACCTCAACCCCCTCTCCTCTCCTCGGTGCCTCGGAGAGTCCGGAGAGTGTGGGGCTGCGGGGTCTGGAGGATGACATAAACGAGCTGGCGTTGCGGCTGGAGGCCAAGCTGGTGTTGAGCTCCCCTGTCCTGGAGGAGAGGGAGGAGAACAGGACTCTGTGTTCAGCCGCCCCTCCAGTAGCCCCTGAAGCTGGAGTCAGAGAGCTGGCAGTGAGGACTGAGGACAAGCCTCGTCAGAGATGCTCCCTGACGGAGACACCACGGGCCTCCTCCACCTCCTCCTCCACCTCGGCTCTCAAAGGCTCTGGACGAGCCACTCGGAACTGTGGATGGGGTGAGAACTAAGTAGCCAAGCCAACAGCTCGTTTTCAGATCCAGTAGTAGTTCTCCACATGTTGTACACTGTGGGGCTTGCGCTGTGAAAGCTAAATCAACGTCTCATGAATGTTGTGGTTGTAGATGTGAAGGACCTAACTGCCCAGCTAAAACTAACATCTGTGACATCCGTCTTCACTATTGATCTTGGGGCTGGCTCTTCTGCTACAGCAAAACAGGTACATTCTAAGTATTATCTCCTGAAATGCTGTGGGCTCATTTACCCTTTCAATTAACAGTTGTAAAGACACGTATAGATCTTAATTTACTCTCCTCTTGAACAGGCCAACACTGGTGCTACCACATCCAGTACAATCTCTACTCTAGTGAGTGAGCTGTGTGTGGAGTCCAACATCCCAGTTCCTCCTGTGAGAGCTGCCAGCCCTGCTCCACCTGTGGGTGTTCCTGAGGAGGCTGGAAGACTGAATGGACTCTCCCCAAGGAAGGACAGGAAGACAGGGATCTGCTGCTCCTCCACCCCTGTCTTCCAGAAGACGCATGCTGGACCTCTCAACACCTCAACCCCCTCTCCTCTCCTCGGTGCCTCGGAGAGTCCGGAGAGTGTGGGGCTGCGGGGTCTGGAGGATGACATAAACGAGCTGGCGTTGCGGCTGGAGGCCAAGCTGGTGTTGAGCTCCCCTGTCCTGGAGGAGAGGGAGGAGAACAGGACTCTGTGTTCAGCCGCCCCTCCAGTAGCCCCTGAAGCTGGAGTCAGAGAGCTGGCAGTGAGGACTGAGGACAAGCCTCGTCAGAGATGCTCCCTGACGGAGACACCACGGGCCTCCTCCACCTCCTCCTCCACCTCGGCTCTCAAAGGCTCTGGACGAGCCACTCGGAACTGTGGATGGGGTGAGAACTAAGTAGCCAAGCCAACAGCTCGTTTTCAGATCCAGTAGTAGTTCTCCACATGTTGTACACTGTGGGGCTTGCGCTGTGAAAGCTAAATCAACGTCTCATGAATGTTGTGGTTGTAGATGTGAAGGACCTAACTGCCCAGCTAAAACTAACATCTGTGACATCCGGCTTCACTATTGATCTTGGGGCTGGCTCTTCTGCTACAGCAAAACAGGTACATTCTAAGTATTATCTCCTGTAATGCTGTGGGCTCATTTACCCTTTCAATTAACAGTTGTAAAGACACGTATAGATCTTAATTTACTCTCCTCTTGAACAGGCCAACACTGGTGCTACCACATCCAGTACAATCTCTACTCTAGTGAGTGAGCTGTGTGTGGAGTCCAACATCCCAGTTCCTCCTGTGAGAGCTGCCAGCCCTGCTCCACCTGTGGGTGTTCCTGAGGAGGCTGGAAGACTGAATGGACTCTCCCCAAGGAAGGACAGGAAGACAGGGATCTGCTGCTCCTCCACCCCTGTCTTCCAGAAGACGCATGCTGGACCTCTCAACACCTCAACCCCCTCTCCTCTCCTCGGTGCCTCGGAGAGTCCGGAGAGTGTGGGGCTGCGGGGTCTGGAGGATGACATAAACGAGCTGGCGTTGCGGCTGGAGGCCAAGCTGGTGTTGAGCTCCCCTGTCCTGGAGGAGAGGGAGGAGAACAGGACTCTGTGTTCAGCCGCCCCTCCAGTAGCCCCTGAAGCTGGAGTCAGAGAGCTGGCAGTGAGGACTGAGGACAAGCCTCGTCAGAGATGCTCCCTGACGGAGACACCACGGGCCTCCTCCACCTCCTCCTCCTCCTCCACCTCTGCTCTCAAAGGCTCTGGACGAGCCACTCGGAACTGTGGATGGGGTGAGAACTAAGTAGCCAAGCCAACAGCTCGTTTTCAGATCCAGTAGTAGTTCTCCACATATCATACACTGTGGGGCTTGCGCTGTGAAAGCTAAATCAACGTCTCATGAATGTTGTGGTTGTAGATGTGAAGGACCTAACTGCCCAGCTAAAACTAACATCTGTGACATCCGGCTTCACTATTGATCTTGGGGCTGGCTCTTCTGCTACAGCAAAACAGGTACATTCTAAGTATTATCTCCTGTAATGCTGTGGGCTCATTTACCCTTTCAATTAACAGTTGTAAAGACACGTATAGATCTTAATTTACTCTCCTCTTGAACAGGCCAACACTGGTGCTACCACATCCAGTACAATCTCTACTCTAGTGAGTGAGCTGTGTGTGGAGTCCAACATCCCAGTTCCTCCTGTGAGAGCTGCCAGCCCTGCTCCACCTGTGGGTGTTCCTGAGGAGGCTGGAAGACTGAATGGACTCTCCCCAAGGAAGGACAGGAAGACAGGGATCTGCTGCTCCTCCACCCCTGTCTTCCAGAAGACGCATGCTGGACCTCTCAACACCTCAACCCCCTCTCCTCTCCTCGGTGCCTCGGAGAGTCCGGAGAGTGTGGGGCTGCGGGGTCTGGAGGATGACATAAACGAGCTGGCGTTGCGGCTGGAGGCCAAGCTGGTGTTGAGCTCCCCTGTCCTGGAGGAGAGGGAGGAGAACAGGACTCTGTGTTCAGCCGCACCTCCAGTAGCCCCTGAAGCTGGAGTCAGAGAGCTGGCAGTGAGGACTGAGGACAAGCCTCGTCAGAGATGCTCCCTGACGGAGACACCACGGGCCTCCTCCACCTCCTCCTCCACCTCGGCTCTCAAAGGCTCTGGACGAGCCACTCGGAACTGTGGATGGGGTGAGAACTAAGTAGCCAAGCCAACAGCTCGTTTTCAGATCCAGTAGTAGTTCTCCACATGTTGTACACTGTGGGGCTTGCGCTGTGAAAGCTAAATCAACGTCTCATGAATGTTGTGGTTGTAGATGTGAAGGACCTAACTGCCCAGCTAAAACTAACATCTGTGACATCCGGCTTCACTATTGATCTTGGGGCTGGCTCTTCTGCTACAGCAAAACAGGTACATTCTAAGTATTATCTCCTGTAATGCTGTGGGCTCATTTACCCTTTCAATTAACAGTTGTAAAGACACGTATAGATCTTAATTTACTCTCCTCTTGAACAGGCCAACACTGGTGCTACCACATCCAGTACAATCTCTACTCTAGTGAGTGAGCTGTGTGTGGAGTCCAACATCCCAGTTCCTCCTGTGAGAGCTGCCAGCCCTGCTCCACCTGTGGGTGTTCCTGAGGAGGCTGGAAGACTGAATGGACTCTCCCCAAGGAAGGACAGGAAGACAGGGATCTGCTGCTCCTCCACCCCTGTCTTCCAGAAGACGCATGCTGGACCTCTCAACACCTCAACCCCCTCTCCTCTCCTCGGTGCCTCGGAGAGTCCGGAGAGTGTGGGGCTGCGGGGTCTGGAGGATGACATAAACGAGCTGGCGTTGCGGCTGGAGGCCAAGCTGGTGTTGAGCTCCCCTGTCCTGGAGGAGAGGGAGGAGAACAGGACTCTGTGTTCAGCCGCCCCTCCAGTAGCCCCTGAAGCTGGAGTCAGAGAGCTGGCAGTGAGGACTGAGGACAAGCCTCGTCAGAGATGCTCCCTGACGGAGACACCACGGGCCTCCTCCACCTCCACCTCCTCCTCCACCTCTGCTCTCAAAGGCTCTGGACGAGCCACTCGGAACTGTGGATGGGGTGAGAACGAAACGACACGAGCTGTCATATGTTCTCGACTGTTGCCTTTTCACTTTCACCCTAATAGCCCTCCTCCTCCTCTATAAGGATTAAGCCAGTGGCAATTTCGGTTGTAAAAGTTAAACAATATAGATTTTGTGTTCGTAGACGTGAAGGACCTCACCGCCCGGCTCAAACTAACATCCGTGAGTGCCGGCTTTACCATTATTCTGGATGCCGGCCCGTCACCCTCAACAAAACAGGTACATCCTACATGAAATTGAAATTCCAAACATCACAGTCTGGACTAACTGAAACACCCTTTCAGTTTTTTTTTTGTGCGAAGACAAGCCATGAACTGTCCATGGGGGGTTTTCAGCAGGCAGAAGCTAAAGCTGCGATGACCTCGGCTCTCCCCGCCTCCCCTGAGGGTGTCCCTGCCCAGGCAGGAGGAGTGAGCAACCTCCTGTCCCCGTGCGGCGGACGAGCACGGGAGCTGGAGGACAAGCCTGGGGAGGGCAGAACCTCCATCCCGAGGAAGGACGCGGAGACGGAGCGCTCCTCCTCGTCCTCCCCTGCTCTCAGTGGCTCCGGTCGGGCCAGCCAGACCAGTGCAAGGGGTGAGAACCCAACAGCCCACGAGCAACGATCTCAGTTTCTTACAATGCCATCTTGGCTTTTAGCACCGTACAGCAGTAGATCTAACAGGGGGTCACACCTGTCTCTGATTCCAGATGGGAAGCACCTTAAAGTGAACTTCAACCTTCCCTCATTGAGCTCAAGCTTCACCATTGACCTGGGAGCTTCCCCTTTGGCCATGGTAACGTTTCAGTCACCAGTCTACTATCATTATTTCAGGCTTACTGTTATGTTTTCAGCTACAAAAGGAACACCCTCTGTGTTTCTCTGTAGGTTCTCTGACATGTTCTTTCATTGGTTTTGCCTTCTCTAGGACCGGCTGAAAGCGGCCCGCTTTTAAACCGCAGTCTTTTAACCACATATTGACCGCAGTGGTTGCCCACCCTTGTTGACATGGATTTTTACCATCTGCATCACATTTTAGGATTGGTGTGCGCATCTTCACGGTTAACATGCAACAACTTCATCAAAAGCCCACAAACCTCTGACACAATTACTAGTGTTGCAACTTGCAACACAGTGGCCAATTTGACCTGCTGGACATCACATCCCATGATGCAGCAGCCTGAACCAAAATGGATGGGCCATCTGGATCTTTCCACACTTGCTCATACACTGACCTTCAATAGTTATCTTTTTGATCAAATTCCCTCTTTCTGTCACACAGATACGCACACACGTACGCACACATGTGAACACGCACATCTCAACTTCCTTTACTTTTGGTTAGTAACAATAAAACATATTTGAATCGATCCTTAACCACTCCTCCTTTTTTCTCAGCACACACCGCTCTGTCACTCTCCCTTCCCCTCCGTCATCATCCTCCTCTTCTTCCTCATCTCCACGAAGGCCTCTCAGGGGGTAGAGAGGAAGGGATCTTGTCTTTGAATTGACCTCTGATCCCATGATGCCTTGTTCAATCATTATTATATTATCATTATAATCATTATTATCGATCCTCAAACATCAACAAATGGATACTGTCACTGTGGAGTCTTGAAAAGAAAGTATGTATTTTGTATTGTCTTGCAGCTAGTTAGCCAGCATTTCATTTATAAAGAAGACCTTCTGAGCACAGTGGTCTTCCAGCTGGCCAGGGTCGAGAGTGTAAACAGAACACAGGAATGAGATGCTAACAGAAAAGGTGCTAAAGATATATATATATATTTTTGGTATACTGGAGGAGTGCACAACACCACTCTTCCTCTCCTCTTCTCCACTTCTCGTTCTCTCTTGCTCTTCTCCTCTGCCTGCCTCCTCTGTTTTTCCTGGCCAGGCCACAGCAGCCGGTCTGACTGCTAATGAAGAGAAACAGTTGTCACACAAAGTCATGGCTGTGTGTGAGACTCGGAGGGGAAAGACTATGACAAGAGAGAGGGCGAGAGAGAGGGAGAGAGAGAGAGACGAAAAGAGAAGAGAGAGAGAGAGTTAGAGGGAGAAAAGGAGAGAGGGAAATATACAGAGAAAGAGGGAGAGCGAGAGAAAGCGAGAGAGAGAGAGAGATGCATGCTCTCTCTTCCCTCGGTCTGTTTCGTCTCTGTTACTAGGCAACACCTGCAGGCATGTGCTAAATAAAGCCTTGCACCAGGCCCTCCCCCCCCCCCCCTCCTCCCTCTCCGACCTCTTTCACCCATTTACTCCCCCCTCATCCACCACATGCTTCTCTCCATCCTCCCCCCCTGGCCCTCGCCCCCTCCCTCTTTCACTCCTTCCCCATTCCTTCTAACGCATCATTTTCTTCTGCTATGCATCCCTCCTTCATTCCTCCTTGTCTTCACGGGTCTCCAAACTGGGAGTGTAGTAGACTCCCTCATTAGTAGCACCAACCCTGAACCCACACAGCAGCCTGCACTCACAAACGCAATCACTCATGCGTGCACACGCTCACACACACGCACGCGCACACACATAGGGACACTGTCCCTCACCTGCATTCTGCCCTGAACTCAGAACATATTTACATTGAGCTACAGCTTCCTCTCAAGTGATTTGTCATTGTCAATGAGAGAGCGGGAGGGAGAGGGAGGGAGGGAGGGAGGGAGGGAGAGGGAGGGAGGGAGGGACAGGGACAGGGACAGGGACAGGGACAGGGACAGGGACAGGGAGAGAGAGAGAGAGAGAGAGAGAGAGAGAGAGAGAGAGAGAGAGAGAGAGAGAGAGAGAGAGAGAGAGAGAGAGAGAGAGAGAGAGAGAGAGGTCTTAGTAAATGTGGGGCATTTAAAAGGTAAGGGATTTAAAAGTAAGGTAACTATCATACTCTTACTGAGATTTACAATTAAAGGATGTGAACGATAGAAATGATGAAATTTGCGCAATTGTCAATTTGCCCATTCTTTAAAAGTGACTCAGCTATAACAGTGGCACAGCAGTGGCAAAAGGTGTTCAAAGTTTAAAATCCAAATGAATTATATTCGAAGGCAAAGACAGTGTGATACGTACCCCATGTTGAACTAATATGAAATGGGCATTGTCAAACACGGCCATACACAGCCAATGAGTTTACAAAAAGAACAAGGCCTCTCTCTCTCTGTGTGCCATTCGGGAGGTTTGCATCAAATATGTTGTATTATAAATGTCTGCGATAGCCTAAAACCACTACACACACGCAGTCAAAGCAAGCGTCCATTACCAGAGATTTGGCACCATGATTTGGAGTGACGGTCGATGAGCGCGCGTGCACGTGTTTGGCAGCGTCTTTTTGTCTGTGTGCGCTCGTGTGCAGAAGATGAGTAGGATTTAGCTTAATCCAAACATGGAACTCAAGCTCCGTCCCCTCTCTGGTCCCCCCCCGCCCCCCTCACCATGCCGATGTGTGAGTCTGAATCCGACTCCCCCAGACTCGGGGTGTTGCGTAACAGTTGGATTATATAATCCCAACCATATATGCATGTCCACGAGGCTCAGAGCAAGGGAGCATGAAGCTTGCCAGAGCCTGGGATTGAAAGCTAGGGGGGAGGGAGGGAGGGTCATAGGGGGAGGGGGTGACAGAAGGGGAGGGGGGGGGGGGCAGTGAATCAAGCCAGATTTAAGAGAGGAACTTCCACCGCATCTGAATGATGCTTGAAGGATGATGGTGGTGGCTGGATATCTCCTGCCGTCATCACCCTCTCCACGAAGAATCTGCAACCACCAACTACTGTTTAAATGACAGGATTTGGAATTTGGGAGCATTTCAATTATGTGAACATTTGGGATTCTGAGTTCAGGTCACAGAGTACTTTCAAATCCCTGTCAGAACAGAGACCGTCAGAGGGACAGGGCGATGGAGAGAGGAATAAACATCCCCCAAAAAAGGCAAAGAGGCCAGAGATTAACAGATAGAGAGGGGGGGGGAGCATGAGAGGATGTCATTTCCAGTATTGGTGGGTTTGCGGTGAACGTTACAGCTGTGAGAAAGCGGACAACCTTCAAGTTGTGAGTTGCACGTCGAGCCAGAGTTGACGTGGTCTTTTCCTCAGCGGAGCTGGGAAAGTCACGTGACTCCCCATCAGCCCTCTCACGTCCTCCCTCAGCCCGATCGCTCCCTCCGTCTCCAACGATGTCCCTCTCAACTCGACCGAGGACTGAAATGGCCTTTTTGTGTCCTGAACTGACTTAACTCTTGTTCCCCCTCCTCTCTCCCCCCCCTCCCTCCCCCGCTCCCTCCCTCCCTCCAACACTTCATCTCTGCCAAACTAACCTTTCTCCTCCAACACTCTCCCTCATCCTCTTCATCTACCCCCCCCCCACCCAGGCCCTTCTCCTGTTTGCTAGCATTAATCATAGTTGGTGAGTGTCCACTCACACACACACATACACTTCAGAGATGGGAAGGAAGACAAAAAGCAGCGCGAGAAGAAATGTTCGTTTCTACGGTCTCCATCCTCTCCTCCTTCAGATTCAACAAGAGGTGAGGGGGCTGGTTGTCATGGCTGCGGTCACCATGGCAGCGGGGACGGGTACTAAACAGGCTAGAGATGTGCGTGCAACTGTTGTGTTCTGACGCGTTGACAGCGTCATGGCAACCCTGCTACAATTCGGATCACAATGCGTTTGTAGGAAGGGTTTTTAGGGAGATGCGTTCTAGTAGTCTGACTGTCAGTGTTGGCACAATCAACAACTGGATGAAACAAAATAATCAATTTACCACCCATCCCCTCATCAGTTGAGCAAGACAAATCAGTGTTCGAGACCGTGAGTGGATTTCATACTTTTAATGGATTTCATATTCTCTTAATTACAATCATAGAAAAATGAAACAGCGGTTGAAGCAACCGTGACTGAGCACGTTAAGAAACACACCGGGTCCTTGCTTCAGTTAAAATGGGGAAAAAAAAGTAAACAGCAGTATAAAACAAAACAAGCCACTTCACTAAAGCGTTTGAGTCCTGGACCTGGACTGGAGGAGCAGGGGACCAGTCCATGTGGCCACTCTACAAGGGGGGTGTTCTTCCTGCTATGGCAGTGGTTTAGTGACCTAACCTCGAGTCCACCCCCCCCCTCCTCCTCCCCATTAGACATTTGGTCCAGCCTCAAACCAATAAACATAGCTCAAGCTGTACAGCTCTCCACCTCTCATCTCGTTTTCCTCCTCTCTCCTTTCACCCCCCCCCCCTCCCTCTCAAGTGGCCGCCTGATCGGCTCCGTTGCCCTTGGAGTCTGAGACGTCGTCTTTCCCTCCGTTGTGGTCGTCCCTGCTCTCTGGCTCTCCCTTCGGCCCTTCCTCCTCGGTGGGGCCCTTGGCCCCTGGCTTGCCCACGCCCTGCTTCTCTCGGAACACCTCCACCCCCAGCATGCGGAGGTAGTGGAACCTCTCGTTGCGGGGCACGAAGGCTCGGATGGAGGTCTTCCCCCTCCAGCCACACAGCTCGATGGGACACTGGGGCTCGTCTTGGTTACTGAGTGAAGGAGGGAGGGGAGGGGCAAAACAGAGAGAGAGAGCGAGATAAACAGTGTGAGAGAAAGACAGAGACAGAAAGATAACGATTAAAAGAAAGAGACCGATTTGAAACTTTTTCCATTTTCCCGCCATTTAAAAACGCGCTCGACCGCCCGCTCTCCCCACACACGGAGGACATACCTGGGGTTAGGCTGGTACCTCAGCACGATGCTTCCCATACCTGGGAAACACAACAGCACACCCACGTGACTCGAGAGCACCAGAAATACAACTCATGATGCAGTAGAGCACAGCACCCACACACATATACACACACGCGTCCAGGTAGGTACCTATCTGCTTGGCCTGCGAGTGAGCTTGGTCCTGGAGCTTGCTGAGGTAGGGGTTCTCCTGTGTGAGCAGCACCTTGATGTCCTCCACGCTGACCGTGATCAGCCGGGAGCGGATGTAGGGATACAGGGTGTAGATGCCCTGGGGAGGTGGAAGAGGAGAGGGCGAGGAGGTGAGGGGAGAGCCCACGGTAACATGACTGTGTGTGTGTGTGTGTGTGAGTGTGTGTTACCTCCTGAGCCAGTCTGAAGGCGCAGCCAAACTGCTCCCCGTCGCTGTTGCGAGACCATACCTTCACCCCTGTGTTGATGACCTGACACACACACACAATCAGGTTAAGAAGGCTCACAGAGAGTGGCTGGGCTGCACTTCCGAGGTTCCACAGCTTCTAGGACAGGGATCAGACGCTGACCAGCGCTAGGGTCTGACTAGGGTTAACGTTAGGTTAACGCTAACACAAACAGAAGAGCGCCGGGCTGGTACGGAGACAAAAGAGGAGGGTCGCTTATTAGTGTGCCTGGACGCGTACTCGCACGGGCTAGGCCGCACGCGCACAGGGCCACCTGTGCCTGGTTCGGAGGGTACCACAGGGTCCCCAGCTGTTAGAGAAGCCTTCCCGTGATGAGCTGGCAGCCGCCCACACAGGGGCAGAGAGACACACAGGGACACGGACCTTCATGCGCTCGCTGTTGTTGATCAGCACGTTGCGGAGCTCTTTTGAGACCATGTACAGGTGCCTTTTCTTGCCCTCGTGGGTTCTGGTCAGGACGTTCTGCTTGGGGAAGTCCGGACTCAGGTCGTAGAAGTTCCTGGAAAACAGACACACACGCGCGTGATCACGCCGAACAACGTTTCCCGTGGAGTTGATATCGAGGCGGATCCGTCCTCTATTTCCCCCTAATTCTCCCGCACACTGCATGGAGTGGATGATGGGGGGGGATGACTTCTCAATGCATGGAGGGGATGAGGACCTACAGCGTAGGAGGGGGATGAGGACTCACTGTATGGGAGGGAAGACAGGGTCATCTTCGGTCAGGAACACAAAGGGATCTTCCTTGAAACCAAACAGCTTCATCTTCTTAGAGGGCGGCGGCCTGGAAAATACAGGGGGAAAAGGAGGTCCCATCACACGCTATACATGTCACACACATACAATAACGCTGCTAGATACACACGCAACTTACCCACACGCTCCCTCTTTGGGGGGCTCTTGCCTTTGCTCTCCATTGCCAGACTCCTCTTTGACGGTGTGCTCGCTTCCGCCCACCTCTTCCTCCTTCGCACCCTCCGGAGGCCCGGGGAGAGGGGCGTCTGAGGGACGGGTGCCCCCTGGAGAGTCTTCTCTCTGGGCCGCTGAGCTGGAGGCCAGGTCCTTATTCCTCAGCTGGAGAGGGAGCCAAGGAGGGAGGGACTCTGTTACTGCTGGCTACTGGGTGGTCAAATGTGGCCAGGGGGAACCAACATCCACGTTGTATACGGTGTGTGTGTGTGTGTCATACCTTAGGTAGTCTTTTGTTCCAGGGCATGGGGGCCGTTTTCACCAGGACAGCGACAAAGAATCCTCCAGTGTTCTGGTGATGAGGAAGGATCCTCATACTGGCACACAAACACACACAATTTCATCATGTCAAAGGTTAAATAGGTTGAAAAACGATAATAATAATAAAATGTGTATACAAGTGCATTCATGAATACTAGCGCCACCTTGCTTCGAAATGACAAACATGTCTAACTAGACAGAACATGGGGCTCAGAGAGAACCTGAACAGCAGCACCATCCACTGGCCGAAAAACACAGATTTATGAGAACTCATAAAGTACACACAGTAATACTGCTTTTATGAGCATGTGATATCCTTTCTCAAGTGCGTCTGGCCAAACACACAGATCCCTGGTATGTGTGTGTGTGTGTGTGTTTACCATCTCTCAAGCTTCATGGCGGACAGTTTCTCAGGATCTGGAGGGGGGAACATGGTGGGTCTGATCTGCGTGTGTCGGCTCTCTGGGACCTCGGACCAGTCCTTGTACCACTGGCCCTCCTTCGTCATCAACTAGAGAGAGAGCGAGGCAGACAGACAGACAGACAGAGAACCTCAGCTCTACTGTGGTGGATCATAGCTGCTGGTGGTTGAGATGGTGAACAGGGTGGCGCCCCCTACCTTCCAGGAGGACACCCCGGGCATCCACTTGAGCCCTGGGAGCTCCGCTGAGGCATCGGCCAGCTCCAACGCACCTGAGGGGCACAGGGTTAGCGCTTCGCGTGCTGTGCGTGCGTGCGTGGGGGACGGTGAGTGGGCGCGTCTCACCTTCGCCCTTCTCCAGCAGGGAGGCGATGACGGCCTCATCCTCGATGGGGTTGAGGGAGCAGGTGGAGTAGACCATCCTCCCTCCCACCGCCAGCTGTTCCACGCCGCGCACCGCGATACGCAGCTGCAGCCTGGGGTGACGAGGCGCGTTAGTACACAAACACACACACGCACACAGACACACACAACACTCTCTCTGCTCACCCGTGGAGGTGCAGGCTGTTGCTTGTGGTCCACTTCTTCCACACGTCGATGTTCTTCCTCATGGTGCCGTCTCCGCTGCAGCCGCCACCACAGAGCAGACATTACTAGCCGAGCAGAGCTAGAGATTGCGCCAAAAGGCATTCACACAGAATCGGCGGATCGCGTGGATCCGACATTGGAGGAAGCTCTCCCAGTGCGGAGCTTGGGACGCAGAGCAGAAGCCTGCATTTAGGGGTCGCTGGCTACACGCCCAAACCCCCCCCCCGCCTGTTTCTCCTCCACTCCATCCTCCTTTCTCTCCCTACGGTTGTCTTTGGCACAGTCCCCAAACCGGGGGAATGTGGCTAGCTAAACATACACTCAGCGACTCTGCGAAATTATTCTAAGGCTGGTGTGGCTGCAAAATTACTCCCAAAATAAAGTCAACGCAAACAGAAGCGGGCATGTATGTTTTCCTCTCCTGTTCGTCCGTATAGCTCGCCTACCATAAGCAAACGCGTAGCAGCCTGCTTAACATTTCAGGAAACAAAGACCAATCTACCAATCTAAGAACTATGTCTACCCCCCAACACACACACACACACGTGTGTAAGCCCTCGAGGGGGGTACCTGCATGGCACGTCGCAGAGGATGCGGTCGTAGAAGAGGATGCCCTTCTTGCCGTCCTCGGCGTCGACCTGCAGCCGGGGGATGTTGGAGGCGTCGTGGTTGACCACCATGATGCAGGGGCTGTTCAGCCGCTTGGCCTGGTGCACCAGCAGGTAGCAGCGCTTGTTGTCCACGTCGTTGGCAATGACAAAACCCTCTGGGGGAGGGGGGGAGAGAGAGAGAGAGAGAGAGAGAGAGAGAGAGAGAGAGAGAGAGAGAGAGAGAGAGAGAGAGAGAGAGAGAGAGAGGTGAGTGAGAGATTACAAATGTTTAGACAGTAGGCTAGATATGCAACTGTAGTCTGTGTGGTATTTTGTGTGCGTGTTTGGTCGAACCTGGGAAAGGCACGTCCATGTCTGAATGTAGCATCTCTATCAGCTGGGCTGTTTTCGATCCCGGGGCAGCACACATGTCCAGAATCTACACATGAACACACAAAAGGATTAGACCTAGCTAGAACACTCCAGAAATGGAACGCAGCCTCCATCAGGACACTGAAGAGGGACCGAGGCCAGGTTTGGAATGGGCACAACACTGGTGTGTTTACCTTATGATGCGGCTCGATCTTAAGGAGCAGAGGGGGGATCATGCTGACGGCCTCTTGACGGCTGATGTTACCCTGTGAGGACAAAAGATGAGTGTCTCCATTTCTTTCTTCTAGTACAATAATGGGGGGGGGGGGGGCTTCACCGAACTACAAGTCCCATCAGCTGGACTCACCGACTCGGTCTCGCTGACCAGGAACTGGTGGAACTTCTCCAGCAGAGGTGACTTCCTCAGGATCTTCCTGCTCATGTTTGTGTGCCACGCCAGCTCGTCAGGGTACCTGGGAACACACGCACACCTTAGATATACACACAGCCAGTGTGGTGCGCTCTGAAGAGTGTGTGTTTTAAGTTCCGCCATTTACAGGTAGACCATATCAGGCTTTACCAGCTCAAAGCTTGTGGAGCCTCAAACTTCTGCCCATCGATCTCCACCTCCTGAATCTCCTTGAAATACTTGTCCTTCAGCCAGTGGAGGATCTCCTGGGCGTGGCTGGGTCACATCAGCAGGGAAGAAAAACCATTGGTAAGGAGGACACATGCAGTTTGGAATGACCATGAGCTCTGGACACCTGTGGCAGAGGTGTCCTCGTTCCTGTACACACCTCTTGTACCCTGTGATGCGGATAGTGGCGGGCAGTGGCTCCCTGAGGGCCGCCATGAACTGGTTAAACTCCCCGGGGGGCACCAAGCCAAGCTCCTGGTAGTACTGCTCAAACAGCTTGTTCTCTTTGACGATGTCGGCATAGCCTGCGCCCCAGCCCTAGGATGCATAGACATGGCGAGCATGTGAGTATGGTTGCTAATGGGCACAGCTACATCAATGGTTGACCGGGGATATGTTATTTTAATAGTCAAGTGATTCAACTAAGGGCTACATGTACTTCTGCATAGGCTGTGACAGTTAGCTGTAATACTCCCCGACTGTATAGGGTTGGCAGCTATAGCTTCGTTAGAAATCCTGCGTTCCACTCAATTTGCCACAAACCTGGCTTTTTTCGTAAACAAATTAAGTAAACTATGCTTTATTAGTATATGCCTTATTTGCTCAATTATACAGTACAATGAATCGTATTTGAAGCTACGGAGAGTTGATGTTGATGAGTTGATGATAAATGTAATGTAATGATGGGAAACTCACAGCATTGTCTCTGTCGTCTCTCCCACCCGGCTTCCCATTCTGTTGATTTTTCTGTCTCTGTCTACTTCTTTTCCCCATGTTGGAAACACTGAGAACTCTTAAAAAAACTGCTCGAAACGTTTTAACGGGACAACCTGTGTGATATTAATGGCAATCGTGCTACAATTTCCCCACGCGTGTAGCTTCTGTGCGACAACAGCTGACGCACACACTGTGTTCACGCACCAATGTGAGAAAGGACCAGCATTGTAGCCGAGAGACTTGCCTGAAATATTATTTTTTGTGTATCCTTGTGTATCCTATCACTGAATAGGCATTCAACGGGAAGTTTACACAACCTTTTTAGTTAAAACGATTTAAAATGTTAAAATTCAAAGAGGAAAGTTTCTTTGGTGTAATCTGTATTTTATGCCGAATCGTTTTTCGATTGGCTCTAATAAATTCTTATGCAAAACAGCCTCACTGGATTGGTTCGTTTGGATCAACAGTCGGCCTGTTGAAGCTTTGATTGGTGGATGTAAATGAAGGTGGGCGCACCCATTCATCGTGCGGTCTTCCGTGCATTATGACTTCCAGTCGGATATGAATCTAAGTGAATTTAGATGTGTGTGATATATTGATTCATAGTTGTCTACATTGTCTCTATTTTCATAATTTCCCCTCTTTCAATAAACTTTTGGTTTAAACTTCCACGATGGACGCCATAATTGCGAAGTTCTTCTCCTCGGAAGAAGATGAGTTGTACGTATTGGACTGCATGGCTTACTTCATGATTTTTATGGCAGTTTGCACATTCCTGACTTTACTTTTTGAGAATGTCCCATATGGCCGATATGCTTCAAGCAAATATGGATTCCCAGTGAACGTGAAATTCGCTTGGTTTGTGCAAGAGCTTCCAGCGTTTGTTGTGCCAGTATGCCTACTGACGTTGACATCCTCTGCAAGAACCTCTCTGCGGCCAAATCAGTTATTACTAGCTATGTACTTCTGTCACTATGTGCAAAGGTATGCTCAACAATTGCTCATTTGCAAAATATTTAGTTATGGTCATTTGATGGTGTACTGATGGTTTATTGTCCTATTTGGTTTCAGGTCTCTTATCTATCCATTTTTAATTAGAGGGGGGAAATCGACACCGTTTCTGTCTTTTATTCTGGCGTTTGTCTTCTGCGTCTACAATGGATACATGCAGGTGCGATACCTGAGTCATTATGCCCACTACACCGCAGACTGGATTATACACCCCTGTTTCATCCTAGGTAAGACGTCCACATTGCATAGACCTCTTCTTTTAAATAAAATATAACAGTATCTTTACCTGGTATCTTATTTATTAATATTATTTATTATTGAGATTTGAAATGTTGAGATACTCATTTTTTTCCATAACATTGTATGTGTGGTTGCCAGGATCTGCTTTGTGGTTGGTGGGTTGGCTAGTAAACATCCACTCAGATCACATCTTGAGAAACCTACGGAAGCCTGGAGAGACCGGCTACAAGATACCCAGAGGTAAAATTGACTCTTATAAAAGAACTAGCCTGGCAGGGTGGTAGGTCCCTGATAGGACAATTGCTCTGACTGTGATTTGCCCCATCTACAAATAGGCCAGTTTAAACAAGGTCAACAGAATTACCTTAATGCTTATAAGCAAGTACAACAAAACAACCTTTTGAAATTGGTGCATCAGAGACAGAGAAAAAAAAAGAAGAAAAAGAGGGAGTGAGAGAGGCTGGTCATTCCGACCACTGAGTTGAGGCCATACGTGTCTTGTCGGCATGGCTACAGACCTGCCATCGATAACGTCAAGCCGTTATTTGGCCCCCTCTTTTATGTACAAGGGTTGCTATAAACATGGCCGCTACAATAATCTGTGTTTAAGGTGAACTTGTAATGAACCTGTTCAAAGGATCCACCCCGAAAAACTGAAGACATGAAGCTCAGCAGGAGAAGCTGGAAACGGCAGTAAACTGTCAGTCGTGTCTGGAATCCCCCACAACATCCGCACCTAGTGCTCGCAGCCCCAACACATGCAGTTCAACTGCGGATGAACAGGCTTCTAGGGTCAATGTCAGGCTGCGTTTTTCCTTTTAAATGCCGCCTTTGGGATTTCTGAACGTTGACAACTTCTCAGAGAAACTTAAAGAGAGGTGCCAAAACTGGAAGTCGTACCGAGAGTTGATGAACTCTGGAAGACCAACTATGGAAAACCGCAAACGCATCACATTTTTGTAGTATAGAAGGCTACACCCATCACTTAACACGTGAAGTGGGTCTTCCTTTTTCTAACTTATGATTTACGCTTCAGGTGGCCTGTTTGAGTATGTGTCTGGAGCCAACTTCTTTGGGGAGATAACAGAGTGGGCTGGGTTTGCTCTGGCTGGTCAGTCTATCCACAGCACCTCCTTCGCCGTCTTCACCCTCATAGTCCTCTCTAGCAGGGCTGTGGCACACCACAGGTAAGAGCATCTCTCACACTGGAACTCCACTTAGACGATTTGGGCAGGGTTGTATACACATTGGACTTGAGTTAAAACATGTGTTGTCTTTTTCTAGGTGGTACCTAACTAAGTTTGAAGACTATCCGAAATCCAGGAAGGCTCTGATACCATTTGTGTTTTAAAGTACCCCCAACAGGTGTCTAAAAACAGTTACCGTTTATAATGACGTTCTCCTCGACTGACTGAATGAACATATAATACATAGTTGAAATACGTTTTGTAGGAATAAATGCAAAAAAGTACTTGAGCACCATTTCTCAATGCTTTTTTTGATAGGAACTTGGATGCTAGATCACTAGATAATAGTTTTTTTTGTATGATGAATCATCATCATTTGAAGATTTTGCACAAGGAATATATCATCCCCATCTGGACCTTGAGTGGAATATACCTACCTGACAACACACTGTGACAGTTTACATTTTGTCTGTGTTACTACTTTCTCTGTGGACCAAGCAACCAGTCTTTGCCTTTCTTAATAAGGAATCGATATCAGGTGAAAAATGAAGTCCACTTAAAAGTAATGAACTGAATTCACATGAAAGTACTGTGCTAGCTGTAGGCGCTTCCTGGGTTTTAAGACCAGCACCGCTCTGAATGATCTGGTTCTGAGCAAGAGTCGGACAGATAAAAGCAATTTATATCAATCAATGCTCATCGAAACCAAGGGGGGGCAGCAGACCCATCTTCAGGGGGTTGTCCTTGTTGTGTTTTATGTGTGCTTACAGAGTGTAACACTCAGTGGAGAGCTCTCTCTCTCTCTTTGACACTACATGACTTATACCACTCATTCTCCGCATCTCATTTGAAACCTACTCAGTCGCCGGGAAATGGGGAGAAGGGGACTATTGAGGCCTACGTCTTCTTCACCTGGACACTGAGCAGCAGAGCGGCAGATCGAACCAGGATCAAACATGGTGCTCAAAAGCTCTCCCCGTGCCTGAAACGAGACGTTTGTATTGTCGCCTAAGCTCTCAAACACAGACATGGTCAGTCCCACGTGATCACCTAAGACCGGACGACAGCAATGTCAAAGATGGAGAGGGAACAGGATGAGGAGACATTGGAACAAGGGTCTGAAACATATGAGGAGGGAGAGTGAAATAAATGGGCAGCACAGTGAACGCCATGTAATGCTGTCTGTCATAAAATCATAGAAAATGATAAAAAATTATATCATGATTTTAAAAATTATTAAATTATCATGATCAATCGTGACACATCTCTGCCGGAACAACCCCCATGAACCAAAAAGAAAATGCTCAGTGAACAGCAAGGAACTAAATACATAAATGTGTTTAGTTGTTGTTTTGGCACACTGCCATTCAAAACTGCATTCAATTGTGCCTTTATCAAGTTATTTCAAAAAAAGGCCTGTGTGATGTAATAATATTTTATCCATTTAGCAGATGTTATTATGCAAATCACTGCTTAGGTCTTTTAAATAGTGACATATTTCATGTCAGAGATCACTTCTCTTTTTAACCTCATTGCTGCATGACCTTTCCTTTTTCCCTCCCATCCATATAGTAACTCGCATAGTCCCAAACTCCTTTAGGCTAAAAACTAAAAGCCAACCAGAGATGTTTTCATGCCTGGGACAAGCTACAACAAGGCCATAAACCACTCTCCATCCACTTCATTCCAAGATATGATCCTTTGTTTACACAAGAGAGCACTCTGGAAAGCATATTGTGGTCTAGTATCAGCACTGAGTGATGCATGTGTGTGTGTTTATTTACCACAGGGATGTGTCAGCTTTTCTCCTACCCTGAGCCAATCCAAACATACACACTAAGGCAACCTATGTGGCTTGCCTGAAGAAAAACTGAGAATGTGGTTATGAACTAGTCCTCAGTCATAATGAGAGGAAGGGCCTATCTAGACCTAAATACCCTATTTACTGTCAGAGAACAGGGGCTGTTCTTTTTCAAAAGCATTCACTCGAGCAAAGAGCTTGGTCGTGCCTGTGGATGAGAGGGAGAGTTATCCTAGCTGACACGCTTGCTCTGGGGGCGTTTCCTTGGCTCTGTCACATGCTGCACGTGAGCAGGGAGAGAAGCAGATATTACGCAAGATACACTCTACTACAGAAGTAGCTGTGAGTGCTCCTACACCAGATTGCCTGAACCCCTTCTACAAGTTTTATGGTGCGGAGGATTTTTGTTAATTGCATGTGAGGCATAACACTTACAGTTCCCGAAGAAAGGTCTCTATAGCTATGTAATTCCTCTGCCTACTGTTTCTAAATAAATTATATTTGAATTAAATTTACTAGCCCTACCTATACATTGTCCTGCCAATCTAAACTCTTACCTAAGGGCCAGTAGTTCATGCTATGGTGAAAATATTAGCGATAAATAAGTGTACAGTTGTGTGTATCAAAGGTGCAGCAATTATGCATTTTTCTTTTCTATTGGTATTGTATTGTTATTTGATTTGAACGTGTATGGTCTTATGTGTGCTCATTAATTGGACTTGCCTATCCAGTTTACAGTTATGGTAAACATTGTGGCGTGGAAAATAGCATTGTCAAATTAGACTTAAATATTTAGTAAAAAATTCGCTCACTGAAGGGTGAAGGATGAGAGTGGGCGGTGGACGGAGGTGTGTTCACTGCTTAAAATCCTACACACATGCGCATGCTGCTTCGGTTTGAAGAGACTACGCCATATTGAATTCCCGTAGGAATCTGCTAGCAGTTTTCCGCTAGCGGTGTGAAAAGGGCCACTTTATCAATGGTCCTAATTCGGTTCGGCGTTTAGAATTTCTCTTTATTTTTGTAACCCAGTTCATTAGAAAATTTACTTCGGTCCAGGCAATCGCGTAATTTTAACTGGCACATTGATTTGCTTTTGCTTGGAAGGGGCTGCCTAAAGAGAAGTTGAATGGATCCGAGGGTATCTTGGATTCAGCCCGAACAGAAAGGACCTGCGAACGCCTTATGGATGCACGTTTGGGAGACTTCTCAGGGAGTATCGACACAATCCGGTCAACATTACAATCAGAACCATAATCTATGCGTGAATTCTCCGGCTTTGGATGTTTTTAAAAATGTTGCGACCGTAGCATCAAGCAAAAGCATTTGTAGCAGCAGTAACGCTGGTACTAGTTTAAACAGCAGCCATCATAGTACTGCGAACGGCACTATTACTAACGGCACTGCATTTTCTCCTCTTGGAATATCACTCTCGAACGGAAACGTACCAAACTCTGTGACCCTGTCGAAAGCGGACGGCAACAGAGTAACGGCAGATTCAGGAGAGGGGAAAATGCCTCAGAAGACGAGATCAGTCTCATCTTCGTCTTCGCTAGAATCTGGAACGGACAGCCCATCTTCGAATTGCTCTTTGGGGAGGACTAGTGGTGGAAATGTAATGGGAAACATGAATAAAAATGCTGGAGGTGTCAATCTGTTCTTTAGCTTTAGTGACAGCATGCATAATAATGTTAACCACCAGTACCATAATCGTCATCTTCAGGAACATCCACAGTACAATTTTCAACAAAATTGTGTGAAGAGTCAACCGATTCAGCCCTCTGCACCCCTAAATTACCACAATCACCATCCAAGCCGAAGGAAAAGTGACAATAAGGCGAGCACCTATGGGATGAATTACCTGCTTTCTAACTGCACTAATGGCAATTTTCTGAGCACGGGGACCCCTTGGAAGACGAGGAAATACAACCCAGGTGTCAATGGGTGAGATTATTGCTACGTTGCTTTGTATGATGCATGCTAACTAATCATGATAATTTACGCTAATTATGGCTAAGTACGGGTAACTCTCAATTTTTGGTCGAATTGTACAACTCGTGGTCAGGAAGTGTCATCTTGGGCTATCATCTCAATCAGCAGTAATTTGTGTTTTTGTAAAGAACTAGTCTAGCAAGACGAGGGCTTAGAAAAGGACATTTATTATAGATTGTTGCTCGATAATAATGCCGGGCACGCAGTGACTCGCATGCTAAGCTAGGCTAATTGTGCAAGCTGGCCAGCTACCGCAATTGACTAGCTTCTACTGCTAATTAGCAAGCCGCTATCTAGACCCCAGATTAATGGACACATTTAAAATTGGGAAAACTTGTGGAATGTATGGTTAGCAGAATATGGTGTGTTCGCTACTGTACCCTGTCCTGAACAATGTAGAGCTAGCTAACATAGTAAATAGTGCCATCCTCAACAAAATAGTCTAGCTAATATTCAAATTTGGGCTATGCAAATTGCCGGATCAAGCTAGCTAGGGCTAACGCTATCTAGCAAGCCAAGTTACAAGCAAAAATTAGTTAAATGCCAATGAGTAGCTTTCGTCGCGTTGACCTTCCAGCTAAATCTTTGAATCGTTAGACTTGTAAAGCTAACTTGGTGATGATCAATCAAAACTAAAACTCTGGTAGCTACTCTCAACAGAGAACCTTTTACATTTATTTTAGAGGAAGCTGCAGATGTGTTACATGAACTTGTGATATTCGTAATGTTTGGTTGCACCCCCCCTTGGAATTCTCAGCGCAAGAATTTAGTGCTGGTCAGGAAAGTCAATTTGGTAGCAACTTTGGTGCCGCCCGTTTGTATCACACTGTATAACCAGTAGGTTGGTTCCTTTCCTAGCTAGCAGCTACCAACTTTGACTCTTCCAGGTCACAGCAGGAATTTTACCAAGTGACGATACTCTAACCATTTTCGCTTGAATGCATTGTCAGCTCTCTATCCAATTACAAAAATGTATGAAATATTTGAATTAACGGAGCAATACATGTCCTGGCCTCAAGGGGCACTATCGCGCCTTGTGGCATTTCCTTTTTCACAACTAATCCTTACTGTCAGCTGGTAGATACTTTTTTATTGTGCAAAAATTATACAAATAGTAATAATGATTCGACTAATGGAGTTAGCAAGGCAGATGTCTTTCACAGAATCCTGGCAAACCTATTAGCTACCCTGTAGTTTTTGCTCAGACATGCACACTCAGACCGGCTCCCTGTGTCCAGCGCTAGTTGGATCTCTAGCAGTGTTCCTGTACACTAAAATAACTTTATTAGGGGAACAGCCACATGAACAGGCACAATACAAAATATACATACAGCCTGATATAGGCTAGAAATGTACTCAAATCAACAGAATCATTTAAAACCATAATGTACACAGTGTTTAGGTATTGGCATACCTGTGGAAGTGCAAACATGTCTGGGAACCCATGGGCCAGTTAACCAAATACCCCCTAATTCAGCCCCTACACATTTGACAGGTCATAACTGTAAACATTTCTCAGTTAAATGACACACACAAATAGAGATCTGCCAGCGATAAGGCAGACGGTTTCAATAGACCTGGCCCTAATTTCCTTTATTGTGGGAATTGTGGGAGTTTCTGTTAAATATGTGATTGATTGATACATGGTAACCCTCTCCGGTTCTGAAAGTGATTTGTGTGTCGGGGTGCGTTTGTTTTTTCTCACCCACGTCTTCTCCTGTGTGATCCCCCAGACTCCACGAGGAGGTGGTGGACTTCTACAACTTCATGTCTCCTCGTCCGGAGGAGGCGGCCATGAGGAAGGAGGTGGTGAACAGGATAGAGGCGGTCATCAAAGAGCTGTGGCCCTCCGCTGATGTAAGAACACACACACACACACACACGCTCAACAAATGTCATGCTGCATGTCTGAATTTTGACACGGACGCACCCACAGTACGTAAGCTACCCATTCATGTGACCAGTGACTGATAGGGAATGTGTCAGGTGTTTAATTGTACGTTGAAAGAGCTCTCTCTGTCTACAGGTGCAGATATTTGGCAGCTTTAGCACCGGGCTCTACCTCCCGACAAGGTAAGACGACAGCCGCGTCCACTTTGAGACGCTCGTTCCACAACATCCAATAACGACCATCCAATGACCGCGCCGTGGTGCTTTTGTGTTTGCCGCAGCGACATCGACCTGGTGGTGTTTGGGAGGTGGGACCGGCCCCCGTTGCAGGAGTTGGAGCAGGCCCTCCGCAGACACAAAGTGGCGGATCCCCTGTCCATCAAGGTTCTGGACAAGGCTACGGTGAGAAGCGTTGCGTGCGGTGTGTGTTGTGAGACGTCGAAGGCGCTTGCGTCGATATATTTTGTGCGAGAATAGAAAAAGGGGCGTGTCGTGTTTTTAGAGAAGGGCGAGTGACCGCGTCGTCCGCCATCACCGTAACAGCGCGGTTGAAAAGTGTTCACGCATCAAGCGCCGCGCTCTTTTTAATTGTCGTCTGTGAGCTTCTGTAAAGCCTGCTCGGGCTCACTATTTTCTTTTAAAGGAGTGTGGGAACCCTCGCAACCAGGATGTTTGACAGGAGGCCCCCCGTGAGGGACGTGTGGGCTTTCCTAAAAGGACGGGGCTCGGCCTTGTGCCCCCGACACGCCGCCTGTATGTTTACGTGTTCTCCCCGTCACACAGGTGCCCATCATCAAGCTGACGGATCAGGAGACGGAGGTGAAGGTGGATATCAGCTTCAACGTGGAGACCGGCGTCAAGGCCGCCCGCTTCATCAAAGACTACGTGAAGGTGAGCCCGTGGACTGGTGTCTCCTTAACCCTTGTTGGTCTCTCGTTAACGTGTCCCTGTCTGACCTCCTAAGACTGGCTGGTATCCATAAATGAGTGGCGGACTGGACTTGTTGGTTATAGAAGAGCAGTGTGCCGTGCTTGTCAGTTGGACATCTAGAAACGTCGGACCGCGTCCATGTTCATTAGTTGGTCCTTTGTGTCCTGGAGCCCGCTGAGTCCTGTGAATTTTTAGGCGACCGTGCTACTGACGTATTTACGTCGAAAGAGTTCCGAGCACCTCGGTGTCAAGCTGTCACTTGAATGTTGGCCTTCCGCCGTTCAAGGCAGCCCTCGCCAACGTCCTGGAGTGCAGGGATATACGATAAGCCCGTTTTTTTTTTTTTTGCGTGCATATTTGTCCAAATGACAACTCGGAAGTGAGCGTCGCGGCTTGGCATTCTTCCAAGGGGAGGCAGGTGTCAGTGGAAGAGGACTTGATAATGTCAAGACAACACAGCAGCTCTGCCGAGCTCCAAAGGTAGTCGCTAGCTCGCCACGCGTCTGAACCCGGACCCACGCTCATGACGGTCAACAGTCAGTTCTCCAGAGTCAGGGGAGGAGAGGAGATTGGTAGGCTGCTCTCCAGGGTGAAGCTCTGGCTTGAGAACCAAGAAAGGGAACTTTTTCCCCCCCAACAATTTTCAATTCATGTAGCCAAAGCTTTTATCCTAAGCCACGTACAGATGGTGTAGGCAGGAAAGTTCTAGGATCAGAGGCGCATATGTTCTGACAGTATTTCGGTAGCCAGAGTCAAGGAACGGTATGTATTTACTGGCCACATCACTAAGTAACCACATCCCAGCTGCCAGGCACGGCGGGAAAAAAGAGAAAAAAAGAATATTACAGTGCAGAAGCAACATCCCGGTCGGATGGTCTCTCCTTAACATTGCCTGCCGTCAGAACGAGGCTTATGCCTCGAAAAATGAAGACGACTGCAAGTGTTCCGCGAACCCAGGCTTCCCCGACACGCAGCACACCACGCAAACGTGACATTTGAACAAGCACGTCTTACCGAATACACGAAGCGCACGCGACTATTCACTGCAGTGTCGTCACAGATTCGAGCGTGCGTCCAGTGTGACGCTGCCCCGTTTGCTTTTCAACGCTGTGAAGTGAGCCAGTGTAGAAGCAGGCAGAGCCTCAGAGGCCCGGTATTTGACCTGAAGAGTGAGGCCCAGCTCTCCAGGCGGGTTCCCTCTGTCCCCCGGTGCCAGAGCTGGGATCGGGGGTGCTCCGCCTGGGGGGTTAAACCGCAACGTTAGATATGTGCACTGGGTTCATTGGTACACGGCAATTGTTGTCTTTTGGTTCCGTTTTCGCTTTTTCTCTCCTCTCTCTCTCTCTCTCTCTCTCTCTCTCCTCTCTCTCTCTGTCTGTCTCTCTCTCCTCTCTCTCTCTCTCTGACCTGCCGTCCTCTCTCTCTCCTCTCTTCCAGAGATACCCTGTTCTGCCCTACCTCATCTTTGTGTTGAAGCAGTTCTTGCTGCAGAGGGACCTGAACGAGGTGTTCACTGGAGGCATCAGCTCCTACAGCCTCATCCTCATGGTCATCAGCTTCCTGCAGGTACACGCACACACGGGCGTAACACACACATGATAACACACACGTAAAAACACATGTACAGTATAATATAATTTGCCTGATGCAGAGGGGGAAATGGTCTACCGTGGCTTCTAGGTGTTAGTGTGTTAGCTTCGGAAGAAGGTTTATTGCTAAGTGGGTTTTTCACATCCAAGGGATTCGCTTTGGTCTGATAATGATCTGTAATGCAATAAACAATGAACACTCATTGCAAGGAAGGAAAAAAAAAAATCAGAAGTGCAAAATACAGTGACGTAAGTGACAAATGAACACTAGAAGATATGAAGAAGTGTGATCAGAACAAGTGAGATGACAACCGGTGTCAATAGGGGTCCCGGGCCTTGTTGGTGAGGCCAACTGCAGTGGGGAAAGCGCAGTACTCGTGCCGTGAGGTTTGGGTCCCGATGGCCCACAGCCCTCTTCCTGAGGGGAGGGCTTCACAGACTTCCTGTCCAGGAAGGGAGGGGGTCGTCCACGGTCTCTCCTCCCACCCTCAGGGCCCCGGAGGGATGACGGGCTGCGGTCCGGCAGAGCGGACGACGTCGGCCCTGGTTCCTTGGCAGGGGCAGCAGGAGGAGGGAGGAAGGGGAGGATGATGGACGTGTTGGAAGTGCACCGGGATTAAGCAGTCTGCCTCTTCGTCTGGGGGGGGGGGGGGAGCTCAGGTGGGCAGTTTCGGCCCCGGCCCCCTGCGGAGGTGGGGGAGGAGGAGCTGGTGGACAGACACACTGGGGGGGAGGGTGGGGGTACGTGTCAGCACTGCCCCCATTGTCTTTCAAATCGACAATGGAAGTGAGTGAGGTCGTTGGCCGGGCGCAAGTCATTAGTGGAGTGTTTGGGGGGAGGTTGGAGTCTGTTTGTAGTTGGTCATCTGTCTGAGTTAGCTTCCAGACAGAGACCAAGTGGTTCTCCTGAGAAGTGCTGAAGTGCTGTTGTCGTTTTTCCAGAGTGCAGCCGCGTAGCGTCTCGCGCTGCCCTGCTAAACCCGTTTCAACTCTTTCGATACCAAACCTTGTCCCCACTCCGAAACGCTGCGCCGTGTTCAGCTGCGAAGCAGGGTTTGTCGTCGTTCCGACCACCCCTGTCGCGTGATGACGCGCAGCCCCCCCTCACACCGGCGGAGGGGATGACGTCCCAGCCTCTGACCTCCTCCCCCAGACTGGGGGTTGACGGTTCTGAGAGCAACCCCGGTCCAGTCCGTCCACGCTCGCGCCAAGGTTCTCCATAGCTTTACAGGTCCACTGGTTTAGAAGTCCTCCCAGCAGGTTTAGACAGGTAGAGTTTGTGCCTGTGTGCAGGAGTGGGGTGGATGGCGTCCTGACCGGAGTGTTACAGCGCTGGGGACGGCGTGCCGGGCTCTGGTGATTGTAGTGTGACGGCAGTGTGACAGCAGTCTCAAGTGTTCTCCTGTCTGGTCGGGTGTTTAATTGGGGGGTTCTGACAGTCTCTCACCCTCTCTCCCCCTACTCACCCTCTCTCCTTCTACTCTCTCTTTCTCCTTCTACTCTCTCTTGCACCGTCTCCCTCTCCCCCCACTCTCCCTCTCTCTTTCTCTCTCCATACTATTTCTCTCTCTCCCCCCCTACTCTCCACCTCTCTCTCTTTCTCAGCTCCATCCTCGCATCGACGCCCGGAACCCCAACATAAACCTGGGCATCCTGCTGATCGAGTTCTTCGAGCTGTACGGCCGCCAGTTCAACTACCTGAAGACGGGGATCCGCATCCGGAGCGGAGGGGCCTACATGGCCAAGGAGGAGATGATGAAGGCCATGACCAACGGGAACCGGCCCTCCATGCTGTGTATAGAGGACCCCCTGCTCCCAGGTGTGTGTGAGAGTGTGTGTGTTTGAGAGTGTGTGTGTGTGCGTGTTCTACACCTTTTTGACATTTTTCGAATATCTCATCTCAAGATTTGTGTGTTGGTAAATATGTGAGGGGCCATGGTTTGAACTGGGTTCCGTGTGTGTGTGTGATGTAGGTAACGATGTGGGCAGGAGTTCCTACGGGGCCATGCAGGTGAAGCAGGTGTTCGACTACGCCTACATCACCCTGAGCCACGCCGTGTCCCCCCTGGCGCGCTCCTACCCCAACAAGGACATCGAAAGGTAGGGCCCCGCCACCCGCCAGCAAGCGCAATGTCACCATTTCTTTCAAACTGGCTTCCTTCTGACGCGGTGCCACACTTTAATGCTTCCCCCACGGTGTCTCTCGCTCTTCTCTGTACAAACAGCACTTTGGGGAGGATAATCAAGGTGACACAGGAAGTGATTGACTACAGGGAGTGGATCATCAAGAAGTGGGGGGGCAGGCACCAAGCACGGATGGAGAGTAGGGGTAATGCCCCGCACACACACACTGCCTTTACAATCACAACTTATCTCCACCTTTGGAGGTTCTGGAAGTGCTCGTCACTTTTGCAGGCCGGGAATCATTTGTCGTCGATGATCACATTTTGAAGCCAGCTACTTGTGAGCTTTTGCACACCAGGTCCGTCACTGTGGTACAGCGTGCAAGTAAAAACTATTTGGAGGTATTTTAGATTTGAGCAAATTGGAAACTGGAAGACATATTCTACTCTTTTTAGGTCATGTAGTAGGCAATTTTCAACAACAAAAAAGGTTTCTGAATATTTTGTTTATTCGTGTCGGCCTGCTGGGTCCTTCTCTGGCGTCTCGTCCGCCCTGCCGCTGACCTGCCCTGTGTGTCCCTCCTGCAGGAGCCCTGCCCAAGGAGAGCGCGTCTGAGCGGGAGCCCGGGGGCGTGCTGGGCGGGGAGGAGCAGCAGAGAGACTCTGTGTCCCCCCCCAGCGTGGACTCCCCCATGTCCCTGTCCAGCCCCCAGCAGCACTCCTCAGCCTCCTCCGTCTCCTCGCTGTCTGGGTCCGACAACGTGAGGACGCTCGCGCGCACACACACACGCTCACGCACACACTGATGCATGCACACACACACACGCTCACACTGATGCACACACACACACACTGATGCATGCACACACACACGCTCACACTAATGCGCACACACACACACACTGATGCATGCACACACACGCACACACACACACACACTGATACATGCACAAACATGTATACGCACATTCACACACATGCATGGACACACACAATACATATAGACACTCATGCACATAAACCCACACGCCTCTCAACACCACAGGGACGCGCGGAGCTCGCTAACCCCTCCCCCTCTCTGCCCTCCCCCTCTCTGCCCTCCCCCTCTCTGCCCTCCCCAGGACTCTGACTCGACGCCGTGTCCGGTCCCTCCCCCGGCCCTGTCTCTGTTCCAGTGCCAGGCGCTGGGCATGGCCCTGCCCCCAGGCCTCACCATGGCCACAGCCAAGCCTGGCATGGGCACCCACCACCTCATGATACACCCTGGTTCACAGGTGAGGATTCAGACGGGCTCTCTTTGTCTGCAGGACATGGAACAATTTGGTTTTGGGTTTTTTAGCAAGAGGTTTAATCATAATCAGCCATTTTATTTGGAATGCACCTTTCTTGCACTCAAAGCGTTACAGTACAGTAAAATTGCGTTCGTAAAGCATAATATACAATGACACACACTATTAAATTCACAATTAAAAACCTGAGAGAATTGTGAGTTTTAAGCAAATTCAGGCGTAGGAGCATTTCTGATGGAGTTCCACAGTTTAGGAGTTTGTGATGGAAACAGTGTGTCGTGATGTGTTCTGTATTTGGGGGGGTCCTGTTGAGTTCTGACGGGTGTTTTGGCGTCCGGACAGGCGCGTGTGTCCCTGCCCGGTGGCCTGGCGATGCACCCCCTGCCTGGCAGACAGGTGTGTATAGACACGGGGCCCCCTCCCTTCTACCTCATGCCTCCCCCCGCCCCTGCCCCCTCCAGCCCCCAGACTCTGCCCAGCCCCCACCCCAGCCACGCACAAAAGGTAGGCGGGCGACAGCTGGACGCCGACGGCGCCACAGGGAGAATCTGTCTCTCTCTCTCTTTCTGTTTTCTCTCTTGTCTATATGTCTGACTCTGGGGGCCTGTAGTACGAAGCACATTCAACATGCCCAGGATATCTCCTTGTTAGCTGGCTTCACTAAGACTAAGCTAAGCTAAATGGTGTCACGGCGGTGGTTATCAACTCGTTTACCTCAAGCCAGGGTTTCACCATCTAGCCAGGAGCGTACTCATGTGAAGGGGACGGTGTTTTGTACCCTACTATTAATTGCAAATATGAAGTCTACCAGAGCTGCATATTTAACACAAGATGAGCCAACTATAATAATAAATAAATATGATGGATTTTTTAATATAATTCAGGCTAAAAACAAAACAAAGGAAGGAAAGCTAGTGAATAATTGCTGAAGTTGATAGGCTTACCCATATATCTGCCCCATCATTAAGGCACGATTAGGCCTTGATCTAATTACAATTGTGTATTCCATTAAATTAATTTGACTTAGGTGTAGTCTTACGGCTGACGAAAAATGACTAAATGTTATGGCATGTAAGCCAATTTTAGCCATATTTTTTCGGCTGCAAAACGGTTTTAAAACTCGTCTGAGCAAGTAAAGAAAGAACAAATGCAAAACATAATTCAAACCAGTAAATAGGCTTACTTATAAGCTAATTTGATGAGGTCAACAGGTAAGAAATAAGGTTTCCTTGCTTTAATCAGTTTGTTTTATGATGATCTCGCCTGGTAAGAAGTGAACCACTGTTGTGACACTGACAACACAGGGTTAATCCTGAAGTTACCTCGCTAACTCCAAATACTGCTTCGTAGTATAAGCCCCTGGTGTACACACACACACATACACACACACCTGTCACATGTTCTCTTCTCTACCTTTCTTTTCTATCCTTCCGTTGAAACGTTCTTTGTATTGTATTGAACCCGTTTTGGATGTTGTTTTCTTCAGTGGTAAACAGACCAACCCGCTCTCCCCCCCCCCCCCTCATCCATCTCTCCAGAACGGCCCCAAGTTCCCCATGAAGAGCTTCCACAACCCAGCGGTGATCAGCAGCCCTGTCCTGGTGAACCGCGGCCACACCTACGCTCACACGCAGTACAACCGCAACTCGTGGCGTCGCAGGAAACGAGACAGCCTTCCCGTCAGCCTCAGCAGATAGACAGACAGCACTCCTCCTCTTCCTCCTCCTCTCCACCCCTCGTGGACTGAGAGGTTCCATTGACGTGACAACGCCCCCTGCTGTTCCTCCTGAACAAGAACGCCCCCAACCAGGGGAGTAAAACCAGACCAGCAGAGAACTCACCACTACGGCCTCGAACCCATCTCTCTCTCTCTCTCTCTCTCTCTCTCTCTCTCTCTCTCTCTCTCTCTCTCTCTCTCTCTCTCTCGTCCTGCTTTCTTCTCGCTCTCTGCCTCGCCATCTCTGCATGTTTTTACAAAGCAACAGGCCTGAACGGCAGTGACTTGTGAACGCAGCCTTTACTTTTCGTATTTTTGCGATTTGTTCTGTGTTTTCATTCACCATTTGGGGTGGGGGTGGTGGGGGGCATAGTGGTGATGTAATTGCCAGGTTGGAGTGGCAAAGTTCAGTGTCTTGTGGGAATACTATATTTCCGCTGTATTATGGGGTGACGTTGTCAGGGTGATGGCAGCTTGTCCTTGACCCCTGCAGCTAAGCTGCCTGCTTTTCTACTTAGTTTATCTCCCCCAGTGAACAAACAGTTTCTTATTTGTGCAATAATGTTTCTTCTTTTTTTTTTTTTCTTCTTTCCTAAAGTTCCATGTTTATTTAATTGTATGTATGTATGTGTAAAGGATTTTGTTTTTAATATGGTCATTTTATTTTTGTAGAGTTTTTAATTTCTTCAGAGTTTACAGAACCTTTACCCAGGCAGCATGCCTGTCTGTGTGTGTGTGTGTGTGTGTGTGTGTGTGTGAGATAAGAGCAGAAAGTTGTCTCTACCCCACAAAACCATCTCTCTTAATTCCTTTCCTAGCGCCAGCACAGTTGAAGTGCCCCTGGCAGAGTGAAGAGAAGCCGTTCTGTCACCAGTCAAGCTCTTGTGGCCCCGCGAGCCGTCGAGACACGATGCGGCCTGGATGACAACAGGCCCGTGCCTGTAGTCCCACGCCAGTCTCACCAGAGGGCGCTATCGCTACAGTCCACTATTGAGACCATTGGCAGAACCCGACACCAATTTGTGGTTTTAATCGTGTGTGCCCGTGTCCTCTCTGCGTACTTGTGCGTTGAATGGGTGGAATGCTCTTGCATGCTGCTGTTGCTGAGTGTGTGAGAACAGACGGGTCTTTTTTTATTTTTTATTCTGTCACTTTAAATCTATTTTAAGGTGTGGTCTAGGGAGGTTGACTGGAGGGACAGCCAAACAGACCAGAACTCAGAGACCGGTCCCAGATTAGAGGGGAGGGAAGAAGAGGCAGTCTACCCCCCCTACATACACAGGGTGTGTGGGGGGGGGGGGGGGGGGGGTTTCTCTTCTAGGAATGAGTTTGAGGTTTCCTTCTCAGAACTGTGAATCGGTGCAGACCAACACTAGGTGCTCTCAAGGAGTCCTCCGCCCGTCTGGGGTGGGGGGGTGGGGGGTGCGGGGCGAGCGCGGAGGCTTCCTGAACCCGACCCTGGAGTTAAGGGAAAGTAGGACTTTTGTGATTCCATTCCGGAATGTCGTCTCTCTTTGATCGGCAGGTACTTCCGCTAATTGTTTTTTTAATGTTTTTTTGTTTTTCGCGCAATGCCCGTCGTGTGTGTTTACGTCAAGTAAGGGATGGGACGCCAGCACACGACCACGGGGCCTCGTCCCAGAGCCATCCATACGTCCCTGTTATTACTATGCAAGTGGATCCTCCTTTAGCGTGTCGCCTCCCAACTCCCATGTAATTTCCAATGACAACCACTCGATGGCCCTAACCTAAGGTCATTGGCTAATTGGTCATTGGTATATCCACAAGCCTCCCTGTCTATCGTATGCAAGCCCTCAATGTGTGTTATTTTAATTTGTTTTTCTTCCGAAAGTCAAGTTGTGTGTGTGTTTGTGTGTCATCGGCCCCTGATTAGTAGTGATGGGTCTGTGCTGGGCCTTCAGTCCTGCTTGGGAGAGAGAAGGGGGGGAGTTTGGAGTGTTAGAACACATGGCACCAGGGTTTGAACCCTGAAAGCTAAAAGACGGTGTACGCAGAGAGCGACTGGCACTCTGTTCTGCACTTAGGAGGTGGTGACGGTCTCCCCCCCCCCCCCCCTTCTGAACCTTGACCCTTTCACCCCAGCGCCGACGTTACACTTCTTACATGTTACCATGGCAACTTTGACCCGACAAATAGCAAAAGCCGGACCCCGGCAGGCTTCGGCCTGACTTTAAACAAGCTGCTTTTTAGAAAGCTGGTCTGAGGTCATCGGATCGACTCTGAAGTCTCGCCGTGGTCCATTACGGGGGGGGGGGGGGAGGGGGGATGACTGAACACAATTGGAGTTGGTGTCAAGGGGGGTCATCCTTGTTTTATACCCTGAACCTGTCTGGCAGGCCACGTCTGCTGGGAGAATGGCTGCGGCCTCTTGAAAGGGAATCCTAGATGATGGCAGCAAGAAGAGCTGCAGTTTGTCCCTGATGGAGGTCTGCAGAGGGGCACGGCTGCCTGCCACTCAACTCGGGTTCAGACTGACATGCAGTACCCACAAGTCTGTATGGATTTAACTTTGATGTGTGTGTGTGTCAGTTGTTCTAAAGCATATTTCTGTTCTGTCTCCGATCTTTGCTCTAAACTGACAAACGTCGACAGGTGAAACCGAGCTTGGTAGCATCATGCAGCGTTGTTTTCACCTGTCGACGTGTGTGTGTGTGTGTGTGGTGTGATGTATGGTGGGGAGGGGGAAATGACTTTGGGTCACTGAGACATTGACTATTCAACTTGTACATGTAGATGCAATGTAAAACATCCCCATTGCAACCCAATGAGTGATTTTAAACTGTAGGCTGCCATTTTGAGAAGTGGCAGTCCCTCTATGTCCTGGCCAATTCATCTGAGCAGTAATGTCAAAATGGCCGCTGAGCTAGCAGTGGCCAGAGGGACCCACTGCCCGGCTTTTGTTTTGAACATTTTTATGTACCGGTATATTTTTTTCTATTTTATTTTTTAAATAAACATCTTAAAACTGCCAGTTATTGTGTTGTCCTTTTATTAAATTATATATATATATATAAAAATGTCCCCTTTTGTTCCATCCGAGTTAGGTGTTTGAATATTTTGCAGGTAAGTATATTTCTAAGCGTGTGAAACTAGCCAAGACTCTTGTCTCCATGTGGAGAGTGTAACTCTCGTCGTGACCACCATGGGGAGCTTCTGCTCCGCACCTCCGCATCTCCCCCCGCCCTGGTGGCGTGGTGACACCGCTGGCCAGACACACCAGCGCGCTGCACGCCAAAAGGGAGCTTGTGACATCTTGCTCTTCCACTAAGTATAGAGGCACCAACACCATGCCGCCGCACTACGAAGGTGTACACGGGATTCTCTTCAGGACAAACGGCCTCATAGCTCCCCTACGCTTCACTGGAGGTTGGCCGCAAAAGGATTTGTGTTTGCGTGTCTGAATGAGGGATTGTGTACCCCCCACACACACACGCACATCACACACACAGACAGCCTGTGTCACTGGCTGACTATAATGGGGCTCTTGGTGAACTCATCCAGGAATATCTGGAACCGCCTTCCAGAAACGTGCTTGTCTCCGGGTTCTCCCCCCCTTGGAACAATGCGCTCTGTACAGCACTGCAGCTCACAAACAAGGGGCGTAAGTAGAGGTGTGACATAAACATGAAAGAGGAGAGATGCTTCATCTGACGTGGTTTAGTTCATGAAGGGTCTGGATGGAAAGGATGTCCCATCTGGATCAGCGCACCGCAAGATGAGATGAGATTCCAAGTCCTTTCAGATGAGCCGATAAGCACCTCTCTAAGTAATGAACTCGGAAAGATGGAAAGAGAGGTCAAGATATCTATTGTTGGACTTTCCCCCTCACTACTCCTTTTTAACCTTGATCAGTCTGCAGCAGTCTCTAAATTCTGTGTCTCGTTGAATAATCACTGCAGTTGGGACAGATGCATATTATACATTTTTTATGAATTGATTTACTCAGATTGCTCACTCATTGTCTCGTTGCTTTGTCTTGAACATTATCTGCCATGTTTCCATGAAGAATTTAAACCAACAGAGGCAGTAGTGAGAGAGTGAGAGGTGGAGGGGGTCTGTTTGCATGAGTGTGTATTGTACATGTCTGATTTGGCAAATGTTAACTGTGCCAGTCTGCTGACAGATTTCTCTTTGCCAATATCAATTACCTGCTCTGGCTGGCAAAGCTGTACCACAACAATAACTTTGACCAAGGATGAAATGTATTTTCAAAACAAATATGTCCACTGAAACGTGTAGTCTTGTCTATCTACCTCCACCCCCTCCTTGTTACTTGTAAAATGGATAATCCTGTTCTCGATAGGCACCCTCTAAATACAATAAACATACGTTATCCTCGATCGATAGAAATAGATTCTTGCTTGTGCATTGGAGGGCCTCAGGCTCAGATAGAGACAGAGGGAGGGCAGACAGGAGCAGGGATGGCTACGCAGTATCACGTCGAGCCATGAAGAGATTTCCCACATGAGAAAGACAATTAAAAGCCTGATTAGTGCTGTGCCTGGACGGTTCTCAATTACCATGTGCTTCCCTCATCTTTAGGCAGTCGTAAAGGTTACACACATTCAGACCCACGAGCGAGCACACACACACATATCCGGAGTTTAGAGTTGATTATTTATGTCTGAGTAAACATTTGGCTGTACAGCCAAGTCCCTGCTGTATTCAGTGTTTTTTAATTAAAAATGTGGCTATACTCTCCCCCCCCCCAACACGCTCTTTGTCTCTCTCTCTCTCGTTCACACACACCAACAAACGTTTGTGGTCATGACTGTGGCCATGCTAGTCTTACCACAACGTCTCCAGGGGTTAAGAGGACTGGTCCAGTTGGTTCAATGCATCTGCTGGACCAAGTGCAATGTTCCCCACCAGACAGGACTGACATCGCAGCCACAGCACACACCTGCTCCACATCATTACACTCATTGTGTCAGTGCGGATCCATAACTTGTCACTTTGACAAGCTGGTCTTATTAGGCTTCATTGCTGTTTCAGCACTGTGCTCTACAGCCCTGTGTTTTATTACTGACCCCATGTCTGTCCCTTTCTCGGTCCCACTGTGCGTGTGTGTGCCTGCGCGTGTGTGAAGTGGAGAGTGTGTGTGCGTGTGTGTACTTCACACACCAGCTGTGACCTAAACTGAAATTGCAGCACAGTCTTACCTGTGTGAGCAGTGTGTGAATCCAATTATGTTTCCCACTATCCCCTCCAGAATCCCTCTCCCTCTCTTCGTCCTCTCCTGCTCGCCCCTCCCCGCTCACTCTCTCT